>NC_142075.1:14195000-14310000 GCF_059756535.1 Pantherophis guttatus | reverse complement strand
ATTCTGCTGGCACACAATACAAATGAAAATCTTTTTTTGATATGACTAGTAAAACTGGATAATCCAATTATTAAACTTTCTCAAGAGGAAAGAAAGCACTAGGCAGGCAGGCATTCATTGTCTGGCAATAAGAAAGAGCGGACGGTTTTACAAGCTGGCTATGTATTCACGGGGCTTTTGTTACTTGGAGCTAAAATGTACAGCCTCCATTCTCTTGCCAGGCAAAATTAAGTGGGGTGAGTTTTAAAATGTCTGAAGAGGGCTACATCTGTTCGCCGAGGCTTAAATCTAAAACTGTGATAAATGGGAGATTGTCAGATGGAAAAAAGCACCAACGGTTTTCCGCCCCCCCAAAAGGACACGAGGGAATTACTGTTCAGGATATGAAAACATAAAAAAGATAAAGCAAAAGATAATTACACAAAACGTTAACAGCTGCATCTGAAAAGTCCCAGGACAGTTTTAAATAATTGGTGAGTTTTTGTTTTTAATTAATTACCTTTTTTTCTTAAAACTGCCGTAGCGGCATTCATAACATAAGCATCTTTGAGTAACTTTCCTAAGTAAAGCACTGCAAAATACTCCAAATATGCACTATGAGTGAACATTATCGTAAGGTGAAGTCTAAAATGAGCCCTTGGAAGATGTTACAGAATCCATTATAAAAACCACTATTGAACAATAATAAGAATAATAATTTGCAGCCATAACCTATATCACACCTATCCCCTTCCCCAAATAGTTCAAGGGCAAAATTGGAAATTGACAGGTATTATTGACAGTATTTTTATAGCCATTCATTCCTATCAGTTCCTGGGAGGCTTGACCAAGCAGATGCTGGGCTGAAACGAGGTTTGTGCATTCCTCCCCCCCACGAATGGCAGCTCCATGCCGACAGCACACTGGAGCTGACACACAGGAGGGCTGAATGCAAAAGAAAAGTGAGGCTTGGAAACCAACTACATCGGGAGTCTGAGATTGCACAAGATTTCCTGAGGAAAATGGGTACCGCTCCTTCAACTATCCAAAACAAAACAATTTAGTCTATAATTAGATTAGCCGATTTAGTCTCTACCTGAATTTCAACTTCAGGTATAATCGCTCTCTCAGAAGTGCTTTCCCCCCCTCCCCAAGAAGTGGTTTCGCAGCTTCTCCAATTCAACCACACCTTGATCCTGTCTGAATTGATGGTTACAGATGTACAGAGGCAGACTTGCTCTCCCTCCAGGATATAGAGATGTTTGTAAAGTGGGCACTTTTAATTAAGCCAAGCAAATTTCGTTTACTGTAGGAAGAGGGTCACAAGGCAAGGCTTTTATGATGTAAAGAAAGCATCTAATCGAATGGTGGGTTGCCCCCGGTTTGGACTGGTTCGCAAGAACTGGTAGTAAAACCGGTGGGAAGCTCCGCCCACTGACCCGGACGTCATCAGGAAGCTTCTGCCCGGCCCCGTTGCGAACCGGTAGTAAAGGTAAGTAGAACCCACCCCTGGTCTAACCTGTTGAAGTTGCTTCCAATTTTGTACACAGCTTCCTCTTACCTTGTTAACATTCAATCAAAATAGCCAAATCATCCCGTATATCGGTGGACTACTCACTCTTTGGTTAGGAGAGGGCACGATTTTATTAGGAAGCGGGCTAAAGGTGTGTCTTGGTATATGAGCTCAGGAGGAGCAGTTGGGCTCTTCAGATTCAGGCAACGGACAATAATGTAAAGAACAGCGGCGACAGCAGCCAATTTAACCCCATCAAATACTGCCGGCAGCTCAGGGGTTTCTATTAAGGAACTCATCTTGCTATCTGAAAAAGAAAGAAAGAAAAAACCGTTTAGAAAATAGATAGCCCTTCATTAACCTGAAAAAAAGTAAGGTTCTACATTTAGGTAAGAAAAGCAAAATGCATAGGTACAGTATAGATGGTATCTCGCTCAATAGTCCTAACTGTGAGAGGGATCTTGGAGTCCTAGTGGACAACCATTTAAATAGGAGCCGTGTGCAGCAGCTGCCAAAAAAGCCAACACAGTCCTAGGCTGCATAAACAGAGGGATAGAATCAAGATCACATGAAGTGTTAATACCACTTTATAAGGCCTTGGTAAGGCCACACTTGGAATACTGCATCCAGTTTTGGTCGCCACGATGTAAAAAAGATGTGGAGACTCTAGAAAGAGTGCAGAGAAGAGCAACAAAGATGATTAGGGGACTGGAGGCTAAAACATGAAGAACGGTTGCAGAAACTGGGTATGTCTAGTTTAATAAAAAGAAGGATTAGGGGAGACATGATAGCAGTGTTCCAATATCTCAGGGGCTGCCACAAAGAAGAGGGAGTCAAGCTGTTCTCCAAAGCACCTGAGGGTAGAACAAGAAGCAATGGGTGGAAACTAATCAAGGAGAGAAGCAACTTAGAACTAAGGAGAAATTTCCTGACAGTGAGAACAATTAATCAGTGGAACAATTTGCCTCCAGAAGTTGTGAATGCTCCCACACGGGAAGTTTTTAAGAAGAGATTGGATAACCATTTGTCTGAAGGGGTGTAGGGTTTCCTGCCTAAGCAGGGGGTTGGACTAGAAGACCTTCAAGATCCCTTCCAACTCTAACCTATCAAGTTAAAAAAAAAGCTTTCAAATCTAAGACGACAGAACTTAACGAAGTTTCATACAGAACAGATGATTCCGTTCAGCATCAAAAGCCTGACTACATAACTAAAAAAAAAATATCTCTGGATCTGATATCAAAACAGAGGTATTTTGAAGGCAAGAAACTAGGGGACCATGAGTTCTAGTTCCACCTTAGGTGTGAAAGCTGGCTGGGTGACTTTGAGTCAACCACCAGGAGACAGTGAGTTCTAGTTCTGCCTTAAGCATGAAAGCTGGCTGGGAGACTTTAGGCCTGTCACTTTCTCTCTCAGCCCAGCCCCACTCCACAAGGCTTTTATTATGAGGAAAATAATAATAAGAAGGAGTATCAGTCATGTTCTCCACCTTGAGTTATTTATAAAAAATAAAATAAAATAAAGTGTGGGATAAAAATAAATGAATACATTTGACTGCCACATTTTCAAAGGACAAAGACCGTGCTACTCAAAATCCCACACTTCATTCTAGAGTAAGTGTGTGCAAGGTTCTCATTCCAAGAAAAATATTTGCTCTGCTTGAAAAATCATTATACGCTTCCTTAATGTATTTCAGTCACTTATCTATGTACCAAGAAAAGAAACCTAATCTCAAAGACAAATCAATTAGTTGTTGTAAGATAAGGCCGGTTGAGAAGTTTAATGGGACCTGTTAGATGACCTTGAAGGAGCATGGGAAAAGAGATGCTGCCTAGGAAACAATCAGACAAGAGAGGGTGGAGCCGCCAGTAGCTTAAGGATCAGACCAACGGAGGAAGGACCCGCCCTAAACCGATCAAGCAGTTGAAAGAGCTGGCAGGAAATCAGTGGCGTCAGACTCACAAAGCTCCATTGATGTAGTCTTACAATGAAACAGAATTAGTTCATCCAGTTTGTACTTCCTCTCTGGTTTAGCTCGGAGGGTTGACATCAATTTTGCAAGTACAAACTATCAGTCATGGAAGCCATCTTTTACTTTGGATCTTCAGGGCTGCCACATTTAGTCCTGTGGGAAATTGGGAGGGGGGATTGTATGGAGAGATATCTAGCCATAACAACATTCTTTTCTTTGAGAGTCAAGGACATCCTGCCCTGCACCAAGAGTGGGGTGACTGGAAGGCATCTCCAGTTGGGAACGGTGCATTGATTGGACCATGTGATGGACATGTGGGTGCTGGAGCAGGGACTTGCCATTTCTTTTGGGTGGGGGAAAACCTGGAAGCTTTCAGATTCGGGTTTTCCCAGATAAATTGGAACTTTGAGGAACTTCTAGCCTCAGAGTCTTCTTTCGTTGAGAGTGAACCCTGACACAAACTTCCCACCACGATTTTTAACAGCTGGATCAGAGGTGCTATTCAGCAGGTTCTGGAGAACCAGTAGTGGAAATTTTGAATAGTTCGGAAAACTGGCAAATACCACCTCTGGCTGGCCCCAGAGTGGGGTGGGAATAGAGATTTTGTAATATCCTTCTCCCAGGAGTGGGGTGGGAATGGAGATTTTGCAGTATCCTTCCCCTGCCATGCCCAACAAGCCATGCCCACAGAACCGGTAGTAAAAAAATTTGAATTCCACCACTGAGCTGGATCCATTAGGGCAGGTCCTCCCTGTTTCTTTCTCTGACCCTTGAGCCATCGGGAGCTCCTGCCTCTCTTACCTGTTTTCTAGGCAATATCTCTTCCCCTCATTCCCCAAAGTCATCTACACATTCCATTACAAAAAAGATGCTAAATAAAATACAGGTGATCACATACAAAAGGTAGGCCCTTCAGAAATGGATCTATTCTGAGCAAATGTATTGAATCGTCTTCCTTTGCTGTATTGGAGGTATTAATCACGTAGGCAATGACTATGCATTGTAGAGTAGCAATCCACATTTTTATCAATGTTCTTCAGGTTTTTTTTTAATACAATGTCTACACCTGTTTGATAGCATTGTAGATTATCTGTTTTACTTTATGACTAATAAAGTAAACTATATCTCATTTCAAACCTTAATAGCTTTTTTTCCCCAAAACTTACAGCAAAGGATGATCCAATAGCAGGAAAAAATGGAAGAAAGGATGTTTCACAAGGATATAAAGTCTATCTTTAAATGTGCAATCTGAATTACATTCTCCAATTTTGTAATCCTACTTGATATAGTATTCCTGCCCAGTTTTAACCAGAAGATTATAAGCAAGTATATAAAAAAAGCACATAGAGAACATTCCATTACTTCCTGATTTGCCTGGATTGGTCCCTTTAGCAGGAAGGAACAATAGCTAGTTAATATATTACAATACTGTAGAAACAATGCATTCCAAGCATACAAAACCCACCTGTGTAGTATGACACTTATTCTTAAAAACAGGAAACTCCAGGCCGTCTAAGCAAATATGAAGTCCAATTCAAAGTCAGCCTATAAAACAAAATCAGATTGTATATCACTCTCTTGGCAGCAGTTAACACACACAAGAAACAAGTCACAACAAAGCATAGGTATCCTACTTAAAACGTAAGTCATCTGCTACACTATTTTTTGGCCCATTCTGTACAAATCTTTTAGATAGAAGCCACTTCAACTGCATCTTCATCATTACTTATCCAGGGGGAAAACAAATGTGCATACAATTTGCTTTCATATTATTACAAATCCATTTTATGATCATTTGCACAAAAATGAAACAAATGTACGTTCTCTGAGATAGACGTCAATCAACATAGTTTCATTTATCTCCAAACCAGCTAAAGGGGACACCAGGCTGGAGACAGTTAGCTAGGTAGCTAGCTAGATCAACAGGTGTGTGTGTTGTATGAAGAACCTAGCAATAATCAACAATACTGTTTCCATAATGATCCTTTAAACATATTTATACTAATGGGATAAGCTCATAAATTGCTATTACTGATAACAAGCAAGGCCATCATATATAAAATGCTTATGTCAATGAACTAGGAAGCCATACAAAGTGAATTCTTTCTGTAATATAAGTACTTCTGTTATTTCATACTCATTATGTTTTTTTTTAAATCTCAGATGATGGGGAGAACAAAAACAAGCACTGTTTACAAATTATTCAGGTAATTTGCCCAACTGCTATTCTTTAAAGTTTACAGTTCACGTATTGAGCAATGACCTTTTCCGAGTGTTGCCAATGACCCTAACAAAACATACAGGAAGGAAACTCTAAAAGGCAACTTTAAAACAGAAATCCCTTCAGTAAATTTTAGGATTCTCTATAGTAGTATTTCTATTGTCTTCTCCAAAGTGCTGTTTTAACAGTGCAACCGTTACAGTGGTGTCCATAGCATAAAATGTGTGAATCTTGCCTTCTCCTTTACCCCTTATGTTGATGAGAATGTATTTTTCTGTTATTAGTGAATGTAATAAACAAAAATAAAAAGCAATAGTGATACAATAAAATGTAACAGCAATAAAATAAACTATTTTTTTTTAAACAAAGGAAGAAAAAGAGCCATATAGTATTAATATACAAGTGTCTCGTTTTTCAGACTTTGGGCTAACATCAACTATATTACTTAAAGCAGCAATATAGGTGCATTCATGACCAAAGCATATTTTATACCGTGTTTCCATGAAAATAAGACCCTGTCTTATATTTTTTTGAACGCTGAAATAAGCGCTTGGCCTTATTGCCATGCGCTCAAAAGCCCGATTGGGGCTTATTATCAGGGGATGTCTTATTTTGGGGGAAACAGGGTAGCAGCAGCCACCACAACAAGCTGCAACATCAAATGATAATATGTCATTTGTGCCGTGATGCCATACTGTACATCAGTATATAATGATGCTCGACAGAGATATGCAACTCGCACATGATTTCCATGATGACATCAACATGAACATATCGCCATCTGCACATGTCCACCCTGAACGCTCATACAGGTAGTTCTCCACTTACAACAGTTCATTTAGTGACCGTTCGAAGTTGCAACGGAACTGAGAAAAGTGACTTATGGCCGTTTTTCGCACTCAGGTGATCAAAACTCAGATGCTTGGCAACTGCTTCACATTTATGACGGTTGCAGTGTCCCAGGGTCATACCATCACATTTTGTCACCTTCGGACAAGCAAAGTCAGCCGGGAAGCCAGATTTACTTAACAACCATGTTACTCACTTAACAACTGCAGGGCTTCTCTTAGCAATTGTGGCAGGAAAGCGACAGAAATGGGGGGGCTCAGCTGTGGTCGTCAGTCGAGGACTACCTGCGTTCAGTGGGATTTTGTCCAAATAAAGCTTTAACAGGACTTGCCAAATCGTTCTGTATCTATATTACAAGCTGCGTTTAAATTCTCTACTTTAAAAGCATTTTACATTTTAACATGGGGAATTTGGACTCATATCCAAAGCCACCTCAATTATGAAATCAAATCTGCGCTTCTTTTAATGCAATGCTATGCAACCATTTGCAATTATTTCCAGGGAGCAGAGGAAGTCCTGCCATTTATTAATCAACGTATTTAAATAGATGTGCCTTAGCATTTTGAAAGGTGGAGCCATTTGTTCATTTGCAGCAGCTTCCATATACAATGAAATTGAGACATTAAATGCTAAATGATGCTTTAGAGCAGGAGTGTCAAACTCAAGGCCCGGAGGCCAGATCTGGCCCGGTGTGTGTGTGTGTGTGTGTGTGTGCGCTTAGATCTGGCCCGTGGGGCCAACCTGGAAACAGCGAAGGACCGACCCACGGTGCCTTAAGTGCACGGCCCTCCCGTGTTTTCACTGGCAGATGGTTATACAGGAAGGCACTGCAGCTGAAAACGGAGCTTGGGAACCTGTTTTTGCTGGCAGAATGCTCGGGCTGCCACAGGTGCCCCTGACACGACTGATGTTGAGCTGGCCATGCCCACCCTTGCCATGCCCACCGACCACCCCCCCCAGGTCAAACACAACTCTGATGCGGCCCTCAATGAAATCGAGTTTGACACACCTGCTTTAGAGACAGGCTCAAGTCCATTTTTACAACACTATTTTCACGCTTATAGAACAGTTCTGAAAGGAAGTGAATTCATTTATAAAATATTCATTCCTAACATTGTAATATAGCAATGATAGCAATGAGTTCTTCGTTTTTGTTATACTTTACTTTACACAGGAAGTTCAAATGCATTGTGTGCATGTTTTACTTCTCTCTCTCTCTCTCCTTCTCTCTCTCTCTCTCTCTGTCTGTCTCTCTCTGTATATACAGTTAATATACAGCATATGTACTGTAATTGTACAACTTTAAAACAGTAAATTAGTCATAAAGTAAAACAGAAAATCTATAAAGCTATCAAACAGATAGCTTTATAGATGCTTGAGCAGGGAGTTGGACTAGAAGTCTCTAAGATTTCCCTTCCAACCTATTATTCTATGTTTTAATAATATGATTTCAAGTTCTCCATTATATTACTCATTGATTCTTGGCACAAGTCTATTTGCAGCCACTCTCAGACATCCCAATGGCTTAAATTTGAATGAGGCAACTTCTTATTTTTATTACAATTAAAAGAATTCTGGTAATCTGCCTTACTCATCCCATAACCTTTAGGACGGTCATTCCTTTATTTCTTCTGAAAACTGCTAGCAACATCTGAGACGATTTACTTTCCCTTTCACATGCCAATTTCTTCCCTCGAAAGAAAGTATTCACATGCAATCTGTACTTTCTAAAGTACAATTTTAAAAAATCATATTTCTCGACCTAGCTTTCTTAGTGCAAAGGGAAGACTTTGTTCTATTAATCACCATGACAAAAGCCAACCAAACCTTTTACAAATCTGTTTTCTCAATAAAAAAGCTGTAGATGTGTTAAAATTTATACCATATTGTTAAACTGCCTGAAGAGCAATAAAAGAGAACGTTTTCAGTTATTTCAGACCTGGCCCAAATTCCCCTATCTCATATAAACATCACAAACTTCTAATAAAATCTGAGAAATGTTTTTAAAACAGCATTTTTAGATTTGTTATATGACCAAAGCAAGAAAGAGAGATTCGAACCCATGCTTTTTCAACAAAACTGGGTATCCTATACAAGTAATTTATCAAAATATATATTGTTTTAAGCACAAGAAAAGAATAGATTAATTGAAATTGGAGATGGATCACCAGCAAGTGTCAAAAAACAATGCCTACAGCTGAAATACAGAGTAGACAATATCAAGAAATTTGAAATTTGAAATTTGATTGAATAGGTAAAAACATGCCCTTGAACTGTAGTTCATTTCTCTATTCTGACAGCGATTCCAAGACATCATGATTCCAGGAATCATTATCAGGAAGAAATCAGCATTTACATCAGGACATAAAACCAAGCTGTACAGTAGCAGTGATAGTCAGTGCAAAGATGCCACAGGAATTCGCTTACCCAATCCAACAGAACTATTAAATTGCTAACACAATTAAGTGTGGAGGAGAACCCAAGGGTTTTTTTTTGTACCTGCAGGAAAGATGTATCTAGTCTAGGCCTCCTTGCACATTAATTGGACTAACACATTTTATAAACGATTGTGTAATTTCCCCCCCCACTTAACGTGACATTAAATAAGTCAAATAAATAGCAAAGACCCATAAAAAGCCATTAAAGAATAGACTGCAACACAGCTCAGCTACATGAGATGGGAGAAGTACATGTGACGTAAGAATCAAAAGATAAATAACTATCCATTAAGGCAGAGGTCTTCAAACTTGGCAGCTTTAAGACTTGTGGACTTCAACTCCCAGAATTCTCCAGCCAGCTAAGCTAAGCTAAACTAAGCTAAACTGGCTGGAGAATTCTGGGAGTTGAAATCCACAAGTCTTAAAGCTGCCAAGTTTGAAGACCTCTGCATTAAGGTGTCGAGTACGGTTGAAAAGGGAATAACTGTCAAAGAATTCTCGAAGCAAAAAACTTGGGTGAAACCAACTTTTCACTTTGGGACGATGGCCAAAACAACAGGGCGTAGACACGTTATTCTCTCCCCCGTCTTAACTCAAGAAATAATAGGAAACATGCAGTGCAGGAAACCATTAACAAACACAGAGTTGGAAGTCTTTCAAAGGACATCAAACTCCATCTTTGCTGATGCAGATAACTTTACTACTGGCAGATCATTTGAAGTTGCAACATTATTGTATTTTTATCCTATCTATTCCATCTATCTAGGCAATGTACATACTTAATAGCACTTCCTGGTGCCTCTTATTTTCCCTACAACAACAACAACAACGCTATGAGGTGGGTTAGGCTGAGAGAGAGTGTCTGGCTCCAAAGTCACCCAGCCAGCTTTCATCCCTAAGGCGGGACTAGCAAGATTCAGACTCTTGATTTCTAGGCCAGCAGCTTAATCACTATGCCAAACTGGCTCTCACATCTTTACAAGGCACGCTTCCAGCTTCCATTAAAAAAAAAAAAATTGGATCAAAAAAAAAACACAACAATTCAATCCCTACCATCTTTACAAACTACATAATTTGCCTACCTAGCATCTAATTAAAGTTGCCTTTTTAATTTTAATGCAACTGGTTTGTGAAGTACCATCTAGAACTGAGAACACCCTTCTTCTAGCTACTCTATAAAAAGAGGCATCTAATTTAAAACTTTCTACAGTAAAGTCTTGTATTTCCCTTTTACTGTCTCTTCTCTATATAGTGGAAAGACCAGAAGAAGGGAGGAAAAGAGAAAGGATGAGTGTAATGCCATCTACAAAACCGTGCCAGGAGAAAAGTGAGCCACGGCACATGAACTTCTCAAAGCAAGCCGCTTTATAAAGTGACAAACAAGAGGATAAAGTAAGGGGAAAGAGTACAATCAGAAAACACTGCCCTGGAAGAGGAAAAAAGTGGGAGGGTGAAAATAAATATGGCTTTCCATAGTGGATATTGGAGGCCCTGGAGATTGTTCATGTATGGGACTAAAGTGATAATCCAAAAATCAATTAAACCTCAAAGAAACTTGGCACTCCCGTAAGAAAGGACATTCAGGAAGAGAGAAACGAGGAGGTAGAGTGAAAGGTACCCTTGAAATCCAATCACTGTACAATAACTTGTATTAGATGAAAGAGGAAACTGGAAGAGGAAATTCTCTTTTGCCAACCCTGAATTCCTGGGTTGTTAAAAAAAAAAAAGCAAGCTAAGAAGAAGCAATTTCCTTTCCACTTTGGTGCAGCACACAACAAAGCTAATACTTTTAAAGAATGCTTCCATTATATAGACATATTTCTATATTTCCCCACCCCACCCCCTTATCTTTCTTTGTCTCTTTCTGCAGGAAATTCAATTACAAGATGCCTCTTATTCTCTCCATACCTCTCAATTAAGGTAGGAGAAACAATGAAGTGGGGGGGGGGTGCATCGCCTTCATATCCTGCTCAGGAATTTTGTCAAGGAAGCAGACGATGGTTGCAAACTAGATCCCAGATTAGAAGGATCTTCAGTGGGTCCAGGAGAGCTCTTGGCACGCCTTCCCTAAACCTCCTGAGAAAGCCTGAAATTTCATCTCCTTCTGCTAAGTCTGAAGCAACCCATTTTTATTTATTATTTTCTTTTGGTCCCTGTAAAGATTTTGTGATTATTGATCCTCCGAGCACGTTGACCCTCAAGTGCATCCAGACTCTCAACACAAAAATTACTTTTCTATACTATTCAATTGTATTATTTTGTCCACGGGGTCGCGATGGGGTTGGGGACGGACACAACTTCGCAACGAACAACATGGTATATTATTAAATGGGAATAATTTCTGATTACCAGCAACCCTGTAATAGACCAGTGGCTCCCAACCTTTTTTTTTTGTGGCCATGCCCCTACCTAAGCATCTCTAAAATCCTGATTGGCCCCCCCACCCCACCCCCACCCCAGGACATATAATTCTTACTTTACTCAAAAAGTGACCTCTACTCACGCCGGGAGAGGAAGCCTGAAAGGCCATTCATTAACTTGGTTTAAACAAGGTTCAAATCGCACCTCTCCCATTAAAAATCAAATTGCCCACCCACCCCCTTGTGGGGCGTGGATACACCCCCTCCCCCCCACATTGGGAACCACTGCTGTAGACTTTCTCCCTCCCCCACCCCATAATTATATCAATGATAACATTCAAAATGTTGGAACACACATTATGTGACACATTTAGAAAGGAAAAAAAAAATGCCCTTGAAATAAAACAGGGGGGGATGGGGGAGTTTGGGGGGGGGGGTGAGGCAGGTTAGGAGAGGGAGGGGGGGGAAGCCAGAAGGTCTCTTCCCATTCTCTCCCTCCCCTAATAAAGTGAGTGAAGGGACCAAGCCCCCCCCCTCTCCCTTCCCCAATTCCACTTCTCAAGTGCCCTTCACGGGTCAGTTACATTCTCCCTCTTTCTCTCACTCCCACCCACCCCCCTCACCCAACCTACCTACCTCACAGGGTTGTCGTGAAGGTATAAAATCAGCCCCTCCCTCCTTCCCATGGAGGTGCCTCGAGCTCTCCGCGACGTCCTCCCCAACCCAACGCCAAGGATGCAAATGGAAGAGAGAGAGAGAGAGAAAACTACAAGCAGGGGGGGGATGTCAAGGCAAGGCGTCCCAACGGGGCTGGCTGAGGCATGATGGGACTTGTAGTCCAGCCTTGTCTGTGAGGACGCCAGAGGAAAGAGGGGGGAAAAAAAAAAAGAAAGGATAATGCAGCCGCATCCATTAGGGTCGAAAAGAAAGGGGGGGGTCCAGGCGGCCTGGGGATATTGGGGCGCCTCCGGATTTCGAGCCGAGGGACAGATAAGCACCTACTTTACCTCGCGGGTCCGATTTTGGCCTCACCTGTGCAGTGACGACGCCGACGCTCCCGGCGAATCCCGGCCAGATAACGACTCCCATCGAGACGCCCCCCCCCGCGCCTCCTCAGCCACGACCTTTCACACACTTTACGACGCCGCCGCCGCAGGCTCCTCCCACTCGCCGGCCGCCGCCTTGGTCACTCCATTGGCGGCGGCGCCTGCCACTCGCCGCCTCCAAGCGACACTGGGATTGGCTCCCGGATGCCGGGTGCGACGAATGTTAAAAAAAAAAAAAAAATTGGATGGAGGAGGAGGAGGCGGGGAAAGAAGGCGGGTTTTTTCAAGCCGCGAGGGAGGTACTGCTCGCCACACCGCCCCGCCCAGCCGGGGGAGAAGAGGCGGCGAGCTATTGGGTCCTTGTGACGCAATTGGTGGACGGCCGGGAGGGAAAGAAGGAGGCGGAGTCCGAGGAGGAGAACGGGGCGGGGCTACTTCACGTGTAGCGCAGACGGTGCCTCAGCTCGCCGCTTCGGGCTGCCATTTTGAGTCACCCTCTGTGGGTGAAGCAACAATGAAATTAAGCCCCCCCCCCCCTCACACACACAAATGCTTAGATTAAAATCCACTTTATTCCAAAAAAAGTTGGATTATTTGGGCAGGGAGCAGGCTTAATCTGACTTATTTGCTCCATTTGCTGCCATTCCCAATAGATGCACCCTTGTATGAAATGACCTGGGTAGAAAAGCATTTAGGCAGGGCAAAAAAATAAAGGGAGAAGGACAGGTTGTTAGGCGAAACCTGGCACAAAAACAGCAACTGTGACAGGGATCTTGGAGTCTTAGTAGACCATCATTGAATTATGAGCCAGCCGTGTGCGGCAGTAGCCAAAAAAAATATATATTATACAATCCTAGGTTGTATAAACAAGAGGTCGTAGAATCAAAATCATGCAAAGTATTAGTACCGCTTTTATAAAAGCCTTAGTAAGGCTACACATGGAATACTGCATCCAGCTTTGATCACCACATTAAAAATGAGGTTGAGACTGGCTAGGTGGCTCAGTGGCTAAGACGCTGAGCTTGTCAATCAGAAAGGTTGGCAGTTCGATGGTTCGAATCCCTAGTATTGGTCTCCTGCGTGAGCAGGGGGTTGGACTAGATGACCTCCAAGGTCCCTTCCAACTCTGTTACTGTTATTATGAGCCAGCCGTGTGCGGCAGTAGCCCCCAAAAATCTCACACAATCCTGGGTTGTATAAACCAAAGAGGGCATAGAATCAAAATCAGGCGAAGTATTAGTACGGCTTTTATAAAAGCCTTAGTAAGGCTACACATGGAATACTGCATCCAGCTTTGATCACCATGTTAACAAAAATGAGGCTGAGACTGCCTAGGTGGCTCAATGGCTAAGACGCTGAGCTCAATCCGAAAGGTCGGCAGTTTGACGGTTCGAATCCCTAGTATTGGTCTCCTGCGTGAGCAGGGAGCTGGACTAGATGACCTCCAAGGTCCCTTCCAACTCTTGTTACTGTTATTATTATTACTACTTTAGGAAAAAGTGCAAAGAAGAGCAACTAGGATGATTAAAAGCCTGGAGGCTAAAACATACAAAGAACGGTTGCAAGATTTGGGTGTGGCTGGTTTAAAGAAAAGAAGACTTAAGGGGTGACACGATAGCAGCATTCAAGTATTTTGAGGGGCTGCCACAAAGAAGAGGGGGTCAAATTATTTTTCAAAGCATCAGAAGGCAGGACAGGAAATGATGGAAACTACCGGTAATCAAGGAGAGAAGCAACCTGAAATTAAGGAAAAACTTCCTAACGGAACAATCAACCAGTGGAAAAGCTTGCTACCAGAAGTTGTGGGTGCTCCATGATTGGAGGCTCTTAAGAGATTGGACAGCCAGTTGTCTGGATTGGTATAGGGTCTCCTGCTTGAGCAGGGGGTTGGACTAGAAGACCTCCAAGGTCCCTTCCACCTGTATTCTGATTGATTGAAGACTTTAGGCAGTTTGCCAGGTTTAAATGGCTGGGTCTCTGCAGATGCTAAGATGCCCACTGGGTTTGGATGTAGCCTATGTGTATCCTGGTGGTTTTCAAATTTGGCCTCTTTTAAGAGGGATGGGCTTCAACTCCCAGTTGAAGTTACTGGGATTCTGTTACTTGGATGCAGTTGGTATGGCAAGAGTTGGCACATTCCATTGACTCTCTGACTCTGCCTAATTTTTTTACATTTTGACTGATGAAGTGACTTGGATGAGTAATGAAAAATCTCAGATTAACAAACTTTGGTCCAGTTGCCATGATTTGAACCTTTTTTTAAAAAAAATACTTCCAATCTCAGCTTTGCTGATTGGGGAATTCTGGGAGTTGAAGTCCATTCCTCTTAAAGTGGCCAGGGTTAAAAAAAACCTGTAGAGCAGTGGTGAAATCCAACTTTTTTTACTACCAGTTCTGTGGTTGTGGCTTGGTGGGCATGATGTAGCTTGGTGGGCGTGACAGGGGAAGGATACTGCAAAATCTCCATTCCCACCCCACTCTGGGGCCAGCCAGAAGTGGTATTTGCCGGTTCTCTGAACTGCGCAAAATTTCAGCTTCCGGTTCTCCAGAACCTGTCAGAACCTGTTGGATTTCACCCCTGCTGTAGAGGTAGTTTTCAACTATTCATTTAGTGAAGTTACAGGATCACTGAAAAAAATGATTTAGGATTGTTTTTCAGACTTACATTGCATCATCTCCATGGTCACATGATCAAAATTCAGATGTTTGGCAACTGACTCATAGTTATGACAGCTGCAGTGTTCTGGGATCAGGTGATCCCCTTTGGCAACCGTCTGACAAGCAAAGTCAATGGGGGAGCCAGATTCACTTAACAACCATGTTACTAACTTAACAGCTGCAGTGATTCACTTAACTGTGTCAAGCAAGGTCGTAAAATGGGGCAAAAGTCACTTAGCTGTCTTACTTAGCAACAGAAATTGTGGGCTCAATTGTCGTAAGTCGAGGACTACCTGAACTTTTCCAATGGCTTGTCTAAAGTATCTGGAGGAAGTTCCACCAATTCTTCAGTAACACCGTATGATTCACCAAGCTTGTCTCTTTAAGGATGCTACTACACCTGCTTCATCCCTTGCACAGGACATGCTTTTATGTATGTGTTGATGACTGACTGGCGTTTTTCTTTGCATACAAAGCTATTCTGAATGTTAAGAATGGATCTTACAGGAATGTGCCTCACCTTTGAAATTACCCATCACAGGGTGAAGATCTTTGCCACATGCAGAAACTGGAAGAACAGAATGTGAATCAAGTTGGAAAGTGCCTTTTGCCAGTTGAGTCTGCATAGAAATACTAGTGAATTTAATCATATTCTGGAT
This sequence comes from Pantherophis guttatus, assembly GCF_059756535.1. Classification (NCBI taxonomy): domain Eukaryota; kingdom Metazoa; phylum Chordata; class Lepidosauria; order Squamata; family Colubridae; genus Pantherophis; species Pantherophis guttatus. The sequence continues at coordinate 14,294,308 of NC_142075.1, read as the reverse complement.
TTGCATATTTAAAAAAAACAAAACAAAACACTTGCCTGTGTTAAATATTGTATGGTTGCTAGTTGCCTAGCTGACCTGGTTAAGTGTGGGATGTGAATATGCTGCTATGGTATAAGCCCCAAGAACAAAGAAGATATCATGAGGAACAGCATATTCTCTGAAATTAAATAATTCCCCACAAAATGTTGTGGGTTTTTTGTTTTTTTTTTTGAGAGAGAGAGACTTGGGTGTAGAATAATGATAGTTCCTTGTACAGTAGGCTTATCTATATATATATATATAAGCAAAAACCACTCACGTATTAATCACGAAATCTCCAGAACCGTAAAGCCTACAAACTTGAAATTTGCCACGTATGTTCCTCTTGGCTTCTAGGTGCTCACTAAGAAAGGATTTTTCAAAACGACCATCAGAGCATTAGTGTTTCCTATATTATTATTAACACACTCTGATGCTAAGAAGTTGTACTCCCCACCTCAAAAGAAATCTGTTCCAAATGCAGAACACAAGCAGAGGAGAGGAGTTTCATTCTCAATTTTACTTTCACAGCAGCAAGCAGCTTTACTAGAACAGTTGAGCTAAACCATGCCCAGCCTCCTTCCTGTCTCCTTGCTCACACAGCAAATACTGTTTGAGTTTCCAAACACCCTCAACTCTCTCATGCACTGGCAGGACGCTAACCAGATGAATACCGATGGATGCTGCAGGCTGGGACATTCTACTCTCCCTCCCCCTCTGTTCCAACTGCCAGTTGCCTTTTATTAACACACTCTGATGCTACTGAGTTACACATTCTACATTAAGTTTCAGGCTGCAAGTGTCAATTTATCAAGCCCAAGCACATAGTTTCGTAGCGAAGCACGGGCGTCCAGCTAGTGAATTGTATAAATTCATAACCCTTTGTGTTCATAATATTTTTTCATTGTAAGAGGAGTAGGCAAACCATTTGGATCCTGCTGGATTGCCATGGCATATAACACTTAGTAAAGTAAGTAAATAAATAAAATGCAGTTTCAGAAAAAAGAAAAATGGGCCTCAGATCTATCTGCTTCATATTCATATATTTTCCCTAATTTCTAAATAAATGTCTCCAACCCTTACGTTAACTTGAAATATCCCACTACTGTAATCCTTTCTGCGTTTTGAAATTATCTTCTCAATTACGTGGTATATGATAACATGATGGCTTACCATTAACAAATGGGGGTGGGGGTGGGGGAATCACCATATTTAGAAGATGTTTTCAGAAAGCAAAACAAATAGAAATCATTCTTTGCCATTTTGTGTCTAAAATGTTACATATATGTTTTAAAGAAAGAAAGAAAAAACTGTCTCCTTGCTTATTCTAAAATATGAAATATACAGATGGTTTCAGAATAGATTTAACCAGGTGGCTGAATTAAGGTTTAGGTTTTATTTGATTTATATACCGCCCTACTCCCGAAGAACTCAGGGCGGTGAACAGCCACAAGATAAAAACACATAAATACAAAATTTAAAAGCAGAATAAAACCGAATTAAACAATTTGGCCGAAGACAGATTTAAAACACCCCAGTAATTAAGAACAGATTAAAATTTGCATTTTAAAAAGGGAAAAAGGGAAAATTAACCCTAGAAAATTAACCTTTTCAAGGTTCCCACGCTAAACTGAACCATAAATTAAGCAAGCAGTCTGGGTGTGCACAACAAGGCATAAAAAAAAAAAAAACACGACCAAGATTGGCAAATGAATGCTAGTTAAAGCGAGCCAGGTAAATACAATCATAGGATTGCTGGGTCATAGAACTGCATGATTTATTTAGCTCCTAGTGAATCCAGTGATAAATTTGTGCTACGCACGTTGCAGTCTTAATCTACAATATATGTTGGTGAAAGGGAATTTGACGGTTTGAGTCACACTTTTAACTTTAGATTTTTTTTTTCCCATCAGCTATTTTTGGAAAAAGACCTCTTCTTTGCCTCAGAAGAAAAAATCCACGGCATGCATCAAGAATTTTTGTGCTAAATATCGGGCCAGACATTTAAATTGTTTTATTCTCAGATTACCAGGATGGATAGTACCAACTGTCAGGCAAAGACTCAAGTATTTTTTTTTTCCCCGGCAGCAATATTATTAACAACAGTGAAAGGTTTTTGCCATAAGTAGGAACTAGCAAATGATCTGAATGTTTTCCATTGTTGCAAAGGTGCAGGAAAACTGGGAAGAATTTGAAACAGACATTCAGAATAACAGAGTTGGAAGGGACCTTGGAGGTCTTCTAGTCCAACTCCCTGCTTAAGCAGGAGACCCTACTATAGATTTTTGCAGCTCAGATAGAATATCCTTAACTTCAAAGGCTTGAGAGAAAGAATTTCTGAGCTGAAAGCGAATGCAGAAACAAACAACATTTATTTTTCATCTATTTAGTAACAATATATATCTGAAATTCCTTCTTTAGAGTACCGTAGAAGATGAGGAAATGCAATTTTCAATGAAATGTTTGGCATTTTTATTGCGTTTTTATTTACATTAGGAATATTGTTTTCATGCTCAATATATGTTCTTCGGGAAAACACTAACTATTAAAACAATTATTCCTGCTTGCCTAGACTTGAAATGCCTAAAAGAAAAGGCTACACTGCATTTTTCTGTCTTCTATTCTATCCATGCTCAAGGGCGGCGCTCATTGACTCAACAATTCAGCCGGTGTGTGTATCTTGGACTCACATTTCCTTGCAGAGCGGAGTTGAGTCATATGTTCCAACTTGTCGTCTCCTGATTAAAACTATAATAAGGCTACACGCCTCCCACTTGCTTGAGGTTAGTCCTGTTGGTTTTAGGGGAAGTGGCTCAAAACAACTAGAAGGCTAACAGCAAATATTTATTCAGCTTGATACATCAGTCCAAGCTGCAGCTGGCCCTTGTAGCTAAAAGCCATCAACAAAAAACCCACAAAACATGAAACCAATCCTGCTTTTAGCTTGCCAAATAGCAGGCTGGAATAAAAAGGCACGAGAACTTTTAAATCAAATCAAAATGAGAACGTCCAACTTTGTAGTCCACAGACTGTGGTTACCTTTGATCAAATTTCTTACTCGGTAGTCAATATTATACAGCCACAATGGCGAACCTATGGCATGCATGCCACAGGTGGCACGCAGAGCCATATCGGTGGGCATGCGAGCATTGCCCTAGTTCAGTTCCGATGCCCATGCCGGCCAGCTGATTTTTGGGCCTTCTGGTCCCATTGGAAGTCAGGAAACAGGCTGTTTCCGGCCTCCGGGGGGCCTCTGGTGGGTGGGAAAGACCATTTTAGCCCTCCCCAGGCTCCTAGAAAGGCTCTGGAGCCTGAGGAGAATGAAAAACAGGTCTAGCAGGCCCACCGTGCCATCATGTGCCAAAAGCAGGGAGAGTGCAGGGGGGGCGCGCGCGCATGCATGGGGGGGCAGGGCACATTGAATTATGAGTGTGGGCGCGCACGTGACCCCACTGTGCTCCCCCTGCTTTTTTGGCACTTGACGGCAAAAAGGTTCGCCATCACTGTTATACGGCATGCTTGCCAGGGTGATTCTGCCACATTGAGTGCGTGCCTAGCTTTGTATATATCTCAAGTCTATGTAAGAAGTGTATTGTTTGAAGAGCGGTAACGTTGCCATGGAAACACATTTCTTGTATTATATTTGGACAAATGATTTCCTTTCCCGAGTTAACCCTTTTCATCACTTTGCAGAAAAACTGACTGCATGGCATGACATCGCTTGGTAGGCATTGGCATCACCTACTGCCTATCTATCTTGCTGCCTACATTTTAATTCTCCAGAACGGTTTTGGAAAACTTTTTAAGCACTTAATTGCTTTTTTTTTTTTTAAAGCAAATAGCAATCCAGTACTCCAATCAACATTCAGTCAATATTTAAAAAGGACTTTATTTTCAAGGAAGGCAGGGGTTTTTTTAAACAAAAAGTACAAGACAGAATAACAAATCCTCTCTTCATCTTGACCTTTTTTTTTAGCATTGTCCATTCTCCCCCACCCCAATCCCCCAAGACATCCCTGTTTTGGTGTATTGCAAAACTCACTTTTTAAATTAATGGGAGCTGTCACATAAGGGCTAAATTAAGCCTTAACCCAGGCAAGTGTTTTTTTAAGAAAAATTAACCATGTTGCATTAGCCTCTAAACTTTTCCTCTGTGTCTTTATTAATCCACTTGGCTATAATAGTTCACTGAATCTTTCACAACATTTTTAAAAAAAAATATTGTTATTTTTATCTCTCTGTAGAATATGATTGTTTAAAAAGCGTTTTGTAGGAATATTGTACAGTCACATTTTCCAAAGAGTAATATATTTAAGAAAGTGACGAAGTCCCAAAATTCTGAGTCACCATGGACACTGAAAATAAACAGCTAAGTTGAAAACATGCAAGATTCCCTTGGGAATAGGCTTGGAGAAACCAATGAATTTAGCCACTCCTTAATCTACATAGACCTTAATAATAGCTCCCATCTCTGACTCATACTCTGAACAGTTTATTCTGTTTTAACGGGAGTCATGCAAATTCTTTGACAGTGCCTCAAAAGTCTTGCCTCATTGATCGGTTGAGCCTTCCTAACGGACCGAACCAGGGGTGAAATTCAGCAGGTTCTGACAGGTTCTAGAGAACCGGCAGCAGAAATTTTGAGTAGTTCGGACCTTTTTTTTTTTACTACCGGTTCTGTGGGCGTGGCTTAGGTGTGGTGTGGCTTGGTGGGCATGGCTTGGTGGGCATGGCAGGGGAAGGATACTGCAAAATCTCCATTCCCTCCCCACTCTGGGGCCAGCCAGAAGTGGTATTTGCCGGTTCTCCGAACTACTCAAAATTTCCGCTACCGGTTCTCCAGAACCTGTCAGAACCTGCTGGATTTCACCCCTGATTTGGAGCTATAAAAGTGTGGTGCCTGAATAGTGCCATGCTGTAACAAAAGAAGCATTCGCAAGGAGTTCTCTGCTTTGAAACTCAAGTAGGACTTCCTTATTAATCACCTTACTGTTGTTTGTTTGCCTACTTTATTTACAGTATAAGGTTCAGAAGGGTTGAATTTATTTTCAGCCCTACCTTGAGGCAAATCGTGCCTTGCCTACAAATCCAATCAACCCAAAGAGCAGGAGCCAAAACTCAAGTCCATCAGCCAAAATTCAAGTCCATTGTCTTGGCCTCTTTGTTAAAGGGATGACACAGCTAATGGATATCCACCTTAGATCCCATGCCCTCAAGAAAATAACAGAGTTGGAAGGGACCTTGGAGGTCTTCTAGTCCAACCCCCTGCTCAAGCAAGAAACCGTATAAAATTTCAGATTTATTTATTGGTTCGATTTATATGCCGCCCTTCTCCGGAGACTCAGGGCGGCTTACAATGCGTTAAGCAATACCCTTCATACTGATGAATGATAGTTCAACCTTGTTCTTGAAAATCTTCAGTGATAGAGCATCCACAACTTCTGGAAGCAAGTCGTTCCACTAATTAATTGATCTGAGATTAGAGAATAATAGAATGCATGACATAGTCCTGATCTGATGGCAACTATCTTCACCTTTGCTGTGATGTAACCATTAATTTTGGTCTCACCGCTAGCTCATGAGTGAAAAAGTCTTTTAATTAGGAGAGTGGGACTGGGCTTTTGTTGCCCATTTGTTACTTTCCCTGTTAGTCACTTGGCTGCCCTCAGTCCTTGAAGAAAGAATGTAACTGACCAGGAGGTTTTAAAGGAGAGATTGGACAACTCATTTGTCTAGAATGGTAGTGTCTCCTGCTTGAGCAGAGGGTTGGACTAAAAGACCTCCAAGTTTCTTTCCAACTCTCTTATACCCTTGCTCCAGGGGTGAAATGCTACCAGTTCGGGGCAGTTTCATTTCATTTTCATTTTATTTAATTTGTATACCGCCCTACTCCTGAAGGACTCAGGGCGGTGAACAGGCACAGAAGAAAACACGTAAAATACAAAAATTAAGAACAGAAGTAAAAGCGAATTAAATCAATTTAGCCCAAGACAAATTTAAAACCCCAGGTTCTCCCAAACCGGTAATAAAAACAAGGCTTTAAAAAGTAAAAAAAAACGTTCCGACGATCGCGCGGCAAAGCTGATCGTCTGAACTTTTTTTGTTTTTTGTTTTTTTACTTTTTTTAAGCGTTTTTTTTACTACCGGTTCAATAGCTAGTAAAATAAATGCTTTAAAAAAGTAAAAAAAAAAGGTTCCGGCGATCAGGTGTGACAATCAGGTGTGCGGCGCGATCGTCGGAACCTTTTTTTTTTTTAATGTGATTTGTATGCCACCCTATCTCTGTAGACTCAGGGCGGCTCACAACAATAAAAACAAACCCAATAAAACATAAAATACATACAAAATACATAAATGTATAAATATGAATTTAAAACATATTAAAACCCATTAAAATGATCAAACCCCCTCAGTCCAGGTTGGGCGATGTAAACAGCCACGTTTTTAATTCGCGGCGGAAGGTGCGAAGGTCAGGGGCCAACCGAAGCCCCAGAGGGAGTAGATTCCAAAGAGTGGGCGCACCCACAGAGAAAGCTCTGCCCCTGAGGGTCGCCAGCCGGCATTGTCTAGCCGACGGCACCCGAAGAAGGCCCTCCCTGTGAGAACGGACCAGGCGATGGGAAGCTGTTGCTGGCTGCAGATTTTTTATTTTTTTAAAGCATCTTTTTACTACCGGTTTAGGCAAACGGGTAGTAAAAATGCTTTAAAAAGTTTTTTTTAAAAAAAAGTGGCCACGCCCACGCAATCACATGAACCCCCCCCCCCCCGAAGCCATGCCCACAGAACTGGTAGGGAAAAAAATTGCATTTCACTGCCAATTCTTATGTTCTCCAGCAATTTCTTTCCCCCCAATCTTGGCAACTTTAAAAGTGTAGATTTCAAAAACCAGGTTCCTCCTTCCAAAACGTCTCTGGTTGGTCGAGGAATTTTGAGAAGCGAAGGGTTGGGAAACGCTGCTCTATAGTAGTCACAATAGGACAATCATGTTGGGGGGGGGGGTTGGCTACCTTCTCTCCGGGGCTATTTCAGCCCCATGTACTCTCATAAATTTTCTTATTCCATAGATGAATAGAATAGAATAGAATAGAATAGAATAGAATAGAATAGAATAGAATAGAATAGAATAGAATAGAATAGAATAGAATAGAATAGAATAGAATAGAATAGAATTTTTTTATTGGCTAAGTGTGATTAGACACACTTTTTTTATTGGCCAAGTGTGATTAGGAATTTGTCTTTGGTGCGTAGGCTCTCAGTGTACATAAAAAGACAAGATAAATTCGTCAAGAATCATAAGGTACAACACTTAATGATAGTCATAGGGTACAAATAAGCAATCAGGAAACAATATCAATATAAATCGTAAGGATACAAGGAACAAAATTAGTCATACAGTCATAAGTGGGAGGAGATGGGTGATAGGAACGATGAGAAGATTAATAGTAGTGCAGACTTAGTGAATAGTTTGACAGTGTTGAGGGAATTATTTGTTTAGCAGAGTGATGGCGTTTGGGAAAAACCTGTTCTTGTGTCTAGTTGTTCTGGTGTGCAATGCTCCATAGCGTCATTTTGAGGGTAGAAGTTGAAGAAATTTATGTCCAGGATGCGAGGGGTCTGTAGATATTTTCACAGTCCTCTTTTTGACTCCTGCAGTATACAGGTCCTCAATGGAAGGCAGATTGGGAGCCGTTGTTTTTTCTGCAGTTCTAATTATCCGTTGAAGTCTGTGTCTGTCTTGTTGAGTTGCAGAACCAAACCAGAGTTATAGAGTTATATGAGGATATAAGGCACGCCTTGGTGTTCTCCGAGCATGGTTATTTGCTTGCCCATGTCATTACCAGACTCAATAACATCAACATTGCAAGTGAATGTGGAGTCTGCTTCCAATTCATATTCAATAGCTTGCCTTGCCAGTGTTGGTGAGGGTGTGGTTTTTCTCTTGGTACTTCCTTCATTAGGGTATTATACCCTACGTGACTGTTTGCTTGGCGTTCATTCCTGTTAACTTGGGTGTTGTCATTTTGTTTGCTTCTTAGCTTTTCTACAGTCTCTTTTGAGTGGTTTGTAAATGTGAATTATCTGTGTGTGTCTATTAATGACTGATGATGTTACCTAAGCAGGTAATGAAATGTTTACAAGCAAACCACCAGGCTCAGAGAGCACCAAGGATGCCACAGTTCAACCCTGAAGTACAGATATTCTCTTCTATTTTTTTTTTGCCTTTATTTATTTTAATTAATTAATTAATTAATTTCATCAAGTATGTATTTTATGACAGATACAAGTGTAAACATAATTGTAAATACATGAAAAGGATACGAATAAAAGAAAACATTAGGACAGGGATGGTAGGCACGCTAGTGCACTTATGCACGCCCCTTACAGACCTCTTAGGAATGGGGTGAGGTCGACAGTAGATAGTCTAAGGTTAAAATTTTGGGGATTTGGGGAAGAAACCACAGAGTCAGGTAGTGCATTCCAGGCATTGACCACTCTGTTGCTGAAGTTGTATTTTCTGCAGTCTAGTTTGGATCGGTTTACCATGAGTTTGTATCTATTGTGTGCTCTTTTATTGTTTTGGTTGAAGCTGAAATAGTCATTGGCTGGTAGGACTTTTTTTTTTTTTTTAATTTGATTTATATGCCGCCCTTCTCCGGAGACTCAGGGTGGCTAACAATGCATTAAGCAATAGCCTTCATACTTTTGTATATTTATACAAAGTCAGCTTATTGCCCCCACAAACTGGGTCCTCATTTAACCTACCTTAGAAAGGATGGAAGGCTGAGTCAACCTTGAGCCTGGTGAGATTCGAATTTACAGTAATTGCAGACAGCTGGTGTTAATAACAGGGTGCTTTAAACCACTGTACTACCAAGGCTCAAGACTTTGCTTGTCCGAAGGTCGCAAAAGGGGATCACGTGAACTCGAGGACACTCCAACCAGTCATAAATATGAACCAGTTGCCAAGCATCCAGAATTTTGATCATGTGACCATGGGGATGCTGCCATGATCACAAGGTGAAAAATGGTCATACGGTAAGTCACATTTTTTGTTTAGTGCCATTGTAACTTCAAACCATCACTCAATGAATGGTTGCAAGCTTAGGACAGCCTGTGTGCAATTAGAAAGGGAGGGATTTGCAAAGGAGGAGGGAACAATGTTTATGCCTATATTCAGTGGTGGGATTCAAATAATTTAACAACCCATTCTCTGCTCCAATGATCAGCTGGATAGGCATGGTTCAGTGGTCATGTGACCGTGTGGGCATGGCCAACTCAACATCACTCACGTGGATGGGCGCTTCACCTTAGCTGTTACAATGTAATAAGGGTTAACCAGAGAGGCAGTTTCTGTAAGCAGGGCAATAAAGATTAGGCTAGAAACAACACCAGAATGTTTCCTTCCTGCCTTCCTTACAGGATTAGCCCTGTAAAGTGGGAAAAAAACAAAATAAGATTTCTTCCAACAACCAGTTCTCCGAACTGCTTAGAAAGTTAACAACTGGTTCTCCTGTATAGGTGCGAACTGGCTGAATCCCACCACTGCCTATATTGTTTTATACTAAACAAGGATGGCTGATTGGTCTGTAATACAGTAGTAAGGAAAATCAGCAGAATTCTAATCTATGCTGTAAAAAGAGGCGCAACATTAAATATTCAGAAGCCATTGATATTAACATACTGGATATGAATGTAAATCAGTGGTGGGATTCAGCCAGTTCGCACCACTTTGGGAGAACCGGTTGTTAACTTTCTGAGCAGTTTGGTGAACTTGTTGTTGGAAGAAATCATTAGGGCAGAGAACCGGTTGTTAAATTATTTGAATCCGACCACTGATGTAAATAATGACCCTGCTAACAAAACAGTTAATTATGAATATTTAAAAATAAAAAGAAGAAGCGGGAGGATAAAAGCTAAGAGTAAAGACAAAAGTCGATGCAGAAAGTTGTAAAATTGTATATATCTGTAGTTAGTATTGTATTTTAACATCTGATGTGTGTGTGTTTTTTTGTTTTTTTGCTATTGCGGGTTTTGTTTTAAAATGTAAAACACTCAATAAAAATTATTTTTTTTAAAAGAAATTAATATTCGGAAGCCAGTAAAGGAAAACCCATCTTTTGACCTGCAGGCAAGGCTGAATCCACCTCAGTTTGGCGAAGATTTGAGGTTAAGAAGGACCTCTACTGGAGACCTGTAGAGCTGCTGCTAGTTACTAGAAGGACTCATCCATTATTAAAATTCTGATGTGGTTTGGAAACTGTGGTTTATGGATTAGCATGTGGCCTGAATGCATCAAAGAAGTAACCTAGTCTACAAATGATGATGAATAAATCCGTAGTTTAGGATTTTATATGGACTGCTAATGTTGCCTTGGCCATCTGCCCTTAATCATTATTTGAACTCCCCAAGTTCAGATCACCAGCTAGTTACTAGTTGTTTAAACAAGCAGAACCTCATTTTGTTAATCATAACTCTATTTGAGAGGAGGTTTTTATCTTTTTGGACTGTTGCCTTCTGGCAGAAGATACAGAACAATTAAAACTCGGACCACATGTTTTCTGAATAGTTTTTATCCCAGAGCTATAATTGCACTCAACGATGAACTAAAGGGCCACCATCAGTGAGCAGTTGGACAGCATTACTTGGTCTGTTGTGTGGATGTTTGGTTGGTTTAGGGGTGGGGAATTGTGGTGGGTGGGAGTGTTTTGGGGATTATTATGTGTGTTGGACCTGGTCTTTGGGTGTTAAGTGAATTTCGTTGTATGGGTATACTGTGTTTACTTGTACAATGACAATAAAGTTATTATTATTATTTATTTTTTCATAGCTTGAAATCAGTAGCCTCCAGTTACATATGCTAAATATGGCGGAAGAATAGCATAGCATAGCATAGCATAGCATAGCATAGCATAGCATAGCATAGCATAGCATAGCATAGCATAAGAATAGAATAGAATAGAATAGAATAGAATAGAATAGAATAGAATAGAATAGAATAGAATAGAATAGAATAGAATAGAATAGAATAGCAAAGTTGGAAGGGACCTTGGAGGTCTTCTAGTCCAACCCCCTGCCTAGGCGTGAAACCCTTCACCACTTCAGACAAATGGTTATCCAACATCTTCTTAAAAACTTCCAGTGTTGGAGCATTCGCAACTTCTGGAGGCAAGTTGTTCCACTGATTAATTGTTCTAACTGTCAGGAAATATCTACTAGCCAATCTTTCATTCGCAAGACTGTCCAATCTTTATCACAACTGGCCTGAAAACTAAGAAATGGAGATATCTATTTTTCTTTTTTCAGTAACATATTTCCTTCAAGATAAAGCTGACATCAATAAAAACCTGAAAGGAATACCCCAGTTTCTCTTAGCTTTTGTATTTTATTTCTAGTTATACATTTAAAGAGCACACTTCTACTAGAACATATATTCCCAGTTAAGAGTATATCAGTTCAAACAGTCAGGTTTCTGTGTTCAGTTCTTGGTGAAAATGATCAAATAAGGAACTGCATCTTAGATCACTTATAGCTTAATGTATTTTGATGTTTCCCCCCATTTGACCTTACTGTTTACTGGCTTGTTTGTACAACAAACAATTACGGGGTTAAATGAAGCATTCTTGTTAGAAGTAATACAGTTGCTTGAATTAATTGAATACCCCAGGGATTCAAGATGTCGACATCCTCTGAATGCTCCTGAACTACACAGAAAACTATTATTTGAGTTTGTACAAAACAGGAAGCTATAAACTATATTTATTCTGTTGAATGATCCAGCCACTGTGGTAGCTTTCAAGTGCATTAAAAATAAAAAAAATATGGAAATTCTGAAAGGGAAAGTTGTTGGGTAAAATAACAGTTTTCATTCTATAGTGTCTTTGTGGATTCACAGATATTGGTGTGGATGTGCTCATCCACAAACACATCCACCACACTGAATAACACTTTGTATAACTTTCATGCCATCGCTGCTCAACACCTAATCCTCACAATACTGTCTTATGTCGAGGTATATTCACTCATGTTGTACGACTATAGTATTATTATTATCCTTCCCATCTCCTCTACTGCCCTCTATAATTGATATCATTATTATGATTATTATTACTCTGTGGCTTTGCATGTACACTGAGAATTTCTGCACCAGAGATAAATTCCTTGTGTGTCTAATCACACTTGATCAATAATCTATTCTATTCTGTTCTGTTCCGTTCTGTTCCATTCCGTTCCATTCTGTTCCATTCCGTTCCATCCAATTCTAATTCTAATTCTAATTCTAATTCTAATTCTAATTCTAATTCTAATTCTAATTCTAATTCTAATTCTAATTCTAATTCTAATTTTCTTCTCTCTTCTCTCTTCTCTTCTCTCCTCTCCTCTTTTCTTTTCTCTTATCTTCCTGAATCTTTGGAATCCTGTGGCCAGTGGTGAGTTGCTACTGGTTTGTCCCAGTTCGGGCAAATCAGTAGCAGCAGCAGCGGACATCATCAAATACGCTCTGCGCATGTGCAGAAGTAGCACACATGTGAGCAAGCGAACCTGTAGCAAAGGTAAGTGAAACCCAGCCCTGTTGTACACTGCACACTCTAAAGCCCTTTATAAAAAATGTTGCACTGCCATTTTTTAGCCTTTAAAGTATCCCAGTATTCTTAGTTGATTTTGTTAAGAACCGATTCATTAGGATTTCCCTCTGGAACTGATTTTTACCATAGCTTTCATTCTTGATGTCCTAGAACACAACCTACCACCGAGTGCCAGGGGGTAAATATTTGTTCAGGCAAATGGAAATAACAAATAACAAATGCTAAAATAAATCTACATGAAACAAAGGAGAACCTGTCGTTAAAAATGGGAAAACCCAGTTAACAATGTGTAAACATCTTGTAATGTTGCTAGGGGGCACTATATTAAAGGTAAAACAAAGGAACCAGAAAATCAGTGTTTGTTTTTAATCTATGTCCTTATTGGTTTTTTGACATCTGTACTGTCAATATTCTATTTACACCTTTGTCCTTTCTCACAAAGGCTTAGTGTGATGTTAAGAAACACTACCTTTCTGTGCTCTCATCACGTGGAAATACTGAAATAAAAAACCCTCCGCTTGTATATTTTTGAAGGAAGATAAACTATAGTCTAGGGGATTTCTGTTGGCATCATTTTAAAACAATAACAGAGTTGAGAGCTGGGAAACCAGTGTTATAAATTAACAGGATTAAGGCATTGCACAAAGCATGCAATTTCTGTACTGTGCCAACGAGGTAGTCTGATGATGTAACTGAAGGCAGGACAAGAAGCAACGAATGGAAACTAAACAGTGGAGAAGCAACCTAGGACTACGGAGAAATTTCTCCTTAAGAGAAATTAATCAGTGGAACAACTTGCCTGCAGAAGTTGTGAATGCTCCAACACTGGAGATTTTTAAAAAGAGGTTGGATAACCATTTGTCTGAAGTGGTGTAGGGTTTCCTGCCTGGGCAGGGGGTTGGACTAGATGACCTTCAAGATCCCTCCCAACTCTGTTATACTGTTAAAACAGAAAACGTCTAAAAGTGCCGCAGTCATACAATAACAACATGGGTGTATTTGAGGTTCTTTAAAAGGTAACACTGGAGACTTTGAGGCCTGATTAACTAATATACATTTTTTTCTGCAGTTAAAAAATCATTCAAGCTAATTCAGTTCAAGTTTGACTTTTGGCAACCATAAACCCATCCATGTGAATATTGCCTTGGCTGCAATATAGAGAAGATTATTTGTTCCTTCTTCTAGGATGTTGTTTGACTTTCCAGAACCCACCTCAGGGATTATTTTCCTGAACCACAGTGGAAAATCACACCAACCGATGAATTATGGCTGGGTAGTTGTGGAAGGTTGAGCCATAGTTTGCCCTCCCTATATCACTTAACTGCCATGTTAGAAAAGTGAGTGGCAATTATAGTTGGATCTGCTTTCCCTGCAGCAAAACAGAACAAAACACAGCTATGGGGATGTTTCAGTTCAGTTCAGATCAGATCAGAGATGGTATTTAGCAGGTTCTGACCAGTTCTGGAGAACCGGTAGCAGAAATTTTGAGTAGTTCGGAGAACCGGTAAATACCACCTCTGACTGGCCCTGCCCCCATCTGTTCTCTGCCTCCTAAATCCCAGATGATCGGGAGGAAATGGGGATTTTGCAGTAACCTTCTCCTGGAGTGGGGGAGGGAATGGAGATTTTACAAGAGCCTGGTGGCGCAGCAGACTAATAGCCTGTTATTAACATTCAGCTGCCTGCAATTACTGCAAGTTCGAATCTCCCCAGGCTCAAGGTTGACTCAGCCTTCCATCCTTTCTAAGGTAGGTAAACTGAGGACCCGGTTTGTGGGGGCAATAAGCTGACTTTGTATAAATATACAAAAGGATGAAGGCTATTGCTTAACACACTGTAAGCCGCCCTGAGTCTCCGGAGAAGAGTGGCATATAAATCAAATTAAAAAAATAAAATTAAAAACAGTATCCTTCCCCTGCAACCCCCACCAAGCCATGTCATGCCATGCCCACCAAGCCACACCCACAGAACTGGTAGTAAAAATGCTGACTGGCCCCGCCCCCATCTATTCTCTGCCTCCCAAGTTCCAGCTGATCGGGAGGGAATGGGGATTTTGCAGTATCCTTCCCCTGGAGCGGGGAGGGAATGGAGATTTTACAGTATCCTTCCCCTGCCACCCCCACCAAGCCATGCCATGCCATGCCACGCCCACCAAGCCACGCCCACAGAACCGGTAGTAAAAAAATGTGAATCCCACCACTGGATCAGATCTCAGTACTGGGATAAAGGATGCAAACCTCTTCCTAGGAATTCCTTAATTTTGGACCACTGCTGTCCCGTCCCAGGTGGGAGCCGCAGAAAGTAGGCTAAAGGTGATGCTTCGAACGTGTCTTCTTATTTCATCAATCAGAAATGTATCAGTGGCTCATCGGTTTTCAGGAAGTGGAGGACCTCCTTGAGGGCCTGGGAAGGAGCAACTGGAGATGAAGGTTGGAGCCAGGAAGCAGGAAAATGAGAAGCTAAAGAAACAAAGGAGAGGAAAGAAAAGCAAATAGTAAAAGAAATAGGAGGAGAGGAAGAATAACAACCATCCAGCAAATCTGGGAGTTGAAAGCATAGGAGAGCTGCTTAGAAAAACAGGGCCAATGTAACGATGGAAGCAATGTGAGATCACATATCTGTAACATGGGGTTCTTTAATTCCTTTAACCACAAGGCTTTCATCTCTTTCCATCCTCTCTCATCCCAGATTGAAATTGGCAGCAACCATCTGTCTGTTCTGGTGGCGATCCTGGTGTTGAATGCCACTTGTTGTTTGGCCCGTCAGCAGCCTGTGCAGCTTGTAGCTGATTCCGACAACGAGGAGGCTTGTGGGGTGATTCGCCAGCAGCCTGTGCAGCTGGCACTTGAGTCAGACAGTGAGGAGGCTGGAGAAGATGTGGTGCCAGAGGCGGGGATTCAGCCAGGACCTTCAGAACCTCCAGAAGCTCCCTTAAGTGAAGAGGAAGAAGAGGAGGAGCCTCTTCTCGATGCACGGGCGCGCAGAGCTGCCAAAAGGCAGGAGTGGCTCCTCAGGAGGAGGTCTCCTCGAGCGTAAGGCTCCGGGCTAATTGGCCACTCCCTTAGCCTATTTAAGGAGGAACGCTGACTGAAGCAATTTGCAGGGAACAACTTTGTTCACATACATTCGTGTCTTGTTTTGCTTATCTTTTCAGCTTCCTGCAAATTGCTTCTAGGCATTCTGCCAACCACAGTAAGCTTTCAGTATTATTCTTTGAATTCTTGGCGGCTGTTAATGCAATTAATTAACAGCCGTTGTTGTAAAAGACTGATTTATTTAGTAAACTAAGGTTTGAACGGATTTTGTGTGTGCTGTGTTCTTTGGGATAGCTGGGGCAGAACACTTGTGTAATGGACACCATCTTAGTGTAGCATACAATCCAGCCGCTTCATGTAAATAGGACTACGTCAAACTTTGATCTTAAAGAGACGGATTATGATGACAAGGATTCCAGGTCCAACTTTCCTTCAACCCTGTCTTCATGACTGATAGCAGGACGAATACAATGAACAATACCAACAATACAGCTCCGTTCCATGGCTGGCATGTTTTTGGCATCTGAAACAAAGAGCATCTTGAGAAATTAGTTCCTACTTCCTGATTTTTCATAATACAGTTAGACACTTAGCTTTTGGTCCACGTTTGGCCCGTTTA
Organism: Pantherophis guttatus; assembly: GCF_059756535.1. Lineage (NCBI taxonomy): Eukaryota > Metazoa > Chordata > Lepidosauria > Squamata > Colubridae > Pantherophis > Pantherophis guttatus. Next base: position 14,278,052 of record NC_142075.1, on the reverse strand, counting down.
AGAATGCCCTTTTCCTGGATGTCATAACCTATCCAAGTTTCTATACCAGGTGCACATCCATCTCTTGAACTACAGAAAGCAAGGAAGGAAAATGAAGATAGGCTTTCTTTAATGGGCATTAATACCAAGAATTGGGGTTTAGAACACCGAATCTTCAGATCTGAGATAAGAATAGAATAGAATAACAAAGTTGGAAGGGAACTTGGAGGTCTGCTCGTCCAACCCACTGCTTAGGCAGGAAACCCTACACCACTTCAGACAAATGGTTATCCAACATCTTCTTAAAAACTTCCAGTGTTGGAGCATTCACAACTTCTGGAGGCAAGTTGTTCAACTGATTAATTGTTCTAACTGTCAGGGAATTTCTCCTTAGTTCTAGGTTGCTTCTCTCCTTGATTAGTTTCCACCCATTGCTTCTTCTCCTGCCCTCAGGTGCTTTGAAAAATAGCTTGACTCCCTCTTCTTTGTGGCAGCCCCTGAGATATTGGAACACTGCTATCATGTCTCCCCTAGTCCTTCTTTTCATTAAAATGTATTTTCATTAAACTTTATTTTTCTCCTTTTGCTGAAGAGCCTTGCAGAGAAAAACGACAAGCTTAGGGAGCCACGCAGTGCATGGGCTCTGCTGGAAAATATCTGCCAGTTCAAGCACATGGATTTTATTTAGCCCAGATGGATGATTCAGAACTTTTGCCCGTTTGGGAAAGTCTTTCTCCATCCCACCAGGAAAAGAATAGTCATATCGAGGAAAGAAGACGGAGCCGTGGGCAAAAGTCTCCTCCGAATGTGGAATTTCATTTTGCATGAGGTTTCCAGCCTTTTTCAAATATGTGATTTTTTTTTGTTTTAAATAAAGCTGCGGGCAGGAATTTCCAAAACAAAAACTCAACCCAAGTAGGGAAATGAGTATTCCAGAGTTTTCGACTGTTGTCTTATTTCTTTTGGGTTAAGTTTTGAGATGGTGGCTTTGACCAGTTTTAAGTAAGAGAGAAAGGTTGGAAGAGGTCTTAAAGTAAGGTACCTGGGCTGGAGGTTGGTGCCTTTTGGGATATTACTCAGAGTTTAAGATACAGAAAATACAATCCTGGTTACAGGGGATAAGGGAGTCTTTCAAACCCTTAAAATACAGGTACTCCTCGACTTAACAACTCAGTGGTCACTCAGTGACCATTCGAAGGTACAGAGGAACTGGAAAAAAAGTGTCTTAGGACCAGATGTTCTGAAAATAACAGTAACAGAGTTGGAAGGTACCTTGGAGATCATCTAGTCCAACCCCCTGCTCACACAGGAGACCTGTACTAGGGATTCGAACCGCCGAACTGCCGACCTTTCTGATCGACAAGCTCAGTGTCTTAGCCACTGAACTATCTAGTCAGGCAAACAGGCCCATTTCTGGCCTCTGGGCTCTGTCATGGTTGTAAGCTGAGGATGACCTGTAACTTCAACACTGACTTCAAATCTACCAGTATAACTATGCAAACTAAGTTGCCACTGAGACAGTAAGGTGAAAGTGGAGGTTGTACATGCGTGCACCCTGCACTGAGTTTGTCATTTATTTTATTATGTGCTGTGCCATTTATCTTGGTTTTAATGTTCTTTTGTTTTGTCATTCCATCCATACCGGTGTTCCAATCTTGGCAACTTTAAGGAAACTTGTATTTTCCAAGAACATATGAGGTCATCTAGTCCAAACTCTTGCGAAATGCAAAAAATCACTAAATGTCCCTCACTGGGTAGGCACCTTGTCCCCATTTGGAAACGAGGAGGGACTTGTGGCCCTCAACTTCCAGAATTCCCCAGCTAGCAAATGTGGCAACTTTAAGACTTGTGGACTTCAGCTTCCAGAATTCCCCCGCTAGCAAACGTGGCAACTTTAACACTTGTGGCCCTCAACTCCCATGGGGAATTCGCTGACTGGCTAATTCTGGGACTTGAAATTCACCTATCCTAAAATTGCAAGATTGAAAAACACTTTATAAGTGTTTATAAGGATAAGGATAAGGATAATTTTATTTCTATACCGCCCCTCTCCCGAAGGACTCGGGGCGGTGTACAGCCAGGTAAAAACACAATACAAATATCACAATTTAAATTTAAAAAATTATTAAAAGTATTACATTTAAGGCCAATTAACTAAAAAAACCCAAAAATTTAAGAATTCCAAATTTAAAACTCAATTTATGAAGCTAGCCCTGCCTGTCGGAAGATGAGAGGTTATGCAGTTCAACAGATCAAATGCTTTAAAGGGCTGCTAAAAGTTACCCTAGTGCACATCTAACAGTAATCTCAAAACAGTAAAAAAACCTGGAGATTTGGGGGGGGGGACCCAGTTGCTATGTAACTTTAGCACAAGAAGGAGACTGAAGGGGGAATTTTTTTTCCAAAAAAAATCCCAGTTCAAGGACAACCTGGGACCTTTCTCTTGCCACTCCTCCCTATGCAGAAAAGCAAAATACTCCCTTCCATAAGACATAAAAAAAAGAGATGTGGAATACAAAGGAGAGCTCACATTAATAAGGAACTAGCTTTCTTTAGACAGTTATGGAGATGGTCTTGACAAGGATCCTTGACAGCCTTTATTTAAACACCAGCTTAGCTCCCAAAGGGAGGAGGAAACAATTCAAAATTGTTCCTCATTGGCCTTGATACTTCTTGGTATGAGAGCAGGGAAAGAAATTCTTGGTTGGGGTTTCAAGGTTTTTTTTTTTTTTATTGTTGCTGCTGTTATTTGCCTTTGAGTCTGGCTTGACTTCTTGCAACTACATGGACAAGTCCCTGTGGTTTCCTTGGCAACATTTTTGGAACTGATTTTCCATCGTTTTCTTCTAAGGATTGAGAGAAACTGACTGGTCCAAAGTCACCCAGCTAGCTTTCATGCCTAAGGAAAAACTAGAACTCATGGTCTCCTCCTGCTTCTAGCCCTACGGGCATTCACCATGGCACAGAGTTGCTAGTTTCTGTTATTATAACCTGAAAATTGTATAGTAGGTTCCACTAATCCTTGCGGCATCTGTTTTTGGACCTGACCTATTATGAAAGGTTGATACTTCCAATATCTCAGGGGTTGCCACAAAGAAGAGGGAGTCAAGCTATTCTCCAAAGCACCTGAGGACAGAACAAGAAGCAATGGGTAGAAACTCATCAAGGAGAGAAGCAACTTAGAACTAAGGAGAAATTTCCTGACAAAGATAAAACAATTAATCAGTGGAACAACTTGCCTCCAGAAGTTGTGAATGCTCCAACGTTGGAAGTTTTTAAGAAGATTTTGGATAACCATTTGGATGAAGTGGTATAGCGTTTCCTGCCTTGCCAGGGGGTTGGACTAGAAGACCTCCAAGGTCCCTTCCAACTCTGTTATTCTATTGTCTACTTCTAACTCATTTCATGTTTCATTATTGATAAATTCCTTAGAAGATGCTATGCCATTGAATGAATCTGTAAGATGGCATTAGAATGGAGGATGGAGGAATTCCTGGTCCAAGTCCAAGACTTTCAGAAATAGGCTGCAAACATCTGGATAACAATTAGGCAGCATCAAAAATGAGACTTATATGGATTTCTATTGCAATCTAGTGACCATGTTAATTTTTGTACCCCAGATATAATAAATAAACTATAGTATAGATAGAGTAAATATAGTATGGATATAGTAAATATTCCATTTTGGGACAATCCCTGGCTGAATGCACATGACTCATTGAGCCCAATCCAGGGCTGAAATTCAGCAGGTTCTGATAGGTTTTGGAGAACCGGTAGCGGAAATTTTGAGTAGTTCGGAGAACCGGCAAATACCAGTCAGAATTTTTACTACCGGTTCTCTGAACTACTCAAAATTTCCGCTACCGGTTCTCCAGAACTGGTCAGAACCTGCTGAAACCCACCTCTGACCCTCACGTTAAGGTAAAAATTTGAAGCTAACAAGGAAACGAGATGAATGGAAATAGACAGATTTTACAAAAATGTATTCCGAGAACCCAATCGATGGGTTCATGCCAGTCTCCTCTTTAATCATAGCTGTGCCCTGACCTGCTAACTTCATTTTTTTTTTTTAACCATTTGCTAAAATTTGCTGGGTTGGACAAACCAGGAAAACCAAGAGGTGTTTGATTGTCTTGACAGAAGGATTAAAAGATGGCCTACAGCTTAATCCTTTTCAAGACTGATGTGAGATTGTGCTGCTAGCTTCCTCCGCACTGAGGATATTCATAGTTTGAGGGAGGTAAAATTCCTCCGGGCTCAGATAAGGAGCTATAAAATATAAACCTCATTGTGGTATGACCTGGATGACTCAGAATGCTTTGTGTTTAGGGTTAAGCTGCCACTGTACATGAGAAGTTTTAGAGAGAAGTTAATTGGCGAGATTTTACTGCAGTCCGGGGGAAGAAAAGAATAGAATAGAATAACAGAGTTGGAAGGGACCTTGGAGGTCTTCTAGTCCAACCCTGAGCCCAGGCAGGGAACCCTACACCACTTCAGACCAATGGTTATCCAACATCTTCTTCAAAACTTCAGTGTTGGAGCATTCGCAACTTCTGGAGGCAAGTTGTTCCACGGATTAATTGTTCTCACTGTCAGGAAATTTCTCCTTAGTTCTAAGTTGCTTCTCTCTTTGATTAGTTTCTACCCTGTTGCTTTTTGTCCTGCCCTCAGGTGCTTTGGAGAATAGCTTGACTCCCTCTTCTTTGGGGCAGCCCCTGAGATATTGGAAGACTGCTATCATGTCTCCCCTAGTCCTTCTTTTCATTAAGCTAGACCAGGGGTCTGCAACCTTAACACTCTAAGAGCCATTTGGACCCGTTTCTCACAGAAAAGAAAACACCAGGAGCCACAAAACCCTTCCCGTGCCTGACTATTTCCTGAGCGGCCACAACACTAACATATGTAGTTGAATTAAATGTTCTGTTTTCTTCTGAAACTTTTCTTTTCTTGGATTTATCCATGGTTAGCCTACTGGGGGTTGAAAAGTTCAATAAATCACGTGCCGGCGGGTGTCGCACATTGGCAGTTGTAATGCATATTTTGAGTGACAGGGAGCTGCAGCAGAGGGATGAAAGAGCCACATGCGGCTCCAGAGCTGCAGGTTGCTGACCCCTGAGCTAGACATACCCAGTTCCTGCAACCATTCATCGTACATTTTAGCCTCCAGGAATGCAGTTACCCCGATAAATATGGAGCCACCTGAATAGAATCAGGACAGGCCATGCCATGCCAGAATTAAGGCAAAGCTCTTTAAATAAGGAATGGCCAGGAGAGCCCGCAATGCAATTGTGGTGCTCCAGAACAAACTATAAGACCTAGAATTTAAGAATGTGTCCTCAGGAAATTTCAAGGCAACTGGGATGATCTCACCGCAACCACATCAAAAGCAGTTAGATGGTTAGGGATCGAATTATAACATTTATCCCACTGCAATTTTATGGCCCCATATGTTGTTGATTTTATTATGGTTTTATCTTAATTTGATATATTATCTCCTGTATTGTATTGTCCTGACTGCTCTTTAGAAGGCCAGATCCTGAAGATGAAACTCAAGTACTTTGGCCACCTAATGAGAAGGAAAGACTCCCTGGAGAAGAGTCTAATGCTGGGAAAGACTGAGGGCAAAAGAAGAAGGGGACGGCAGAGAACGAGGTGGCTGGATGGAGTCATTGAAGCAGTAGGAGTGAGCTTAAATGGACTCCGGGAGATGGTAGAGGACAGGAAGGCCTGGAGGAACGTTGTCCATGGCGGTCGCAATGGGTTGGACATGACTTCACAACTAACAACAACAATTGTATTGTCCTCATATCTTTTACGCACGCACGTACACACACACACACACACACACAAATAAATAAATAAATACATACATACATACATACATACATACATACATACATACATACATAAATAAAAGAGAGCATCAGGAATCTCCCTTCCTTCCCCCACTCCGCCCGTGGGCACCCACAGAAAAGCAAGGGAAAGAGTAGGTAATGTCAAATGCATTGTGACATGTGACAATTTTGTGTCCTCTGCACAGTGATGTCGGGACACACCTAACGTCTTTGTGACTTCCTATCTATTATCTATTCGCCTGTGTCTTCTGCTACACTTAAGAACAAAAGAGATCCATTCGAAAACATATCAGATGCCTTGGAGGTACCCTTCAAAAATGTTTTAGTTTGTTGCCTAACTAAAACGGAACCCAGATAATAATGCTATGCCGAGATACTTTGCTTCTCAGAAGCTGTACTTGGCATGTTCCTTCAAAGTGAAATGATAACAGGATGCCTCACATCTCTTTATCACAACAGATTAGGCTGGATCTCTAAAAATGCTTCTCCCTGCACAAGAGAGATGTGTCACTTTGAGGTGGGTTATGGATAATAGTCCACCCCACAAATGATCCTCCCGTCTACAACAAAAAGATTTTTGTAATTCTCCACCAAATTTGTCAGCAGAGAAACGGGGGAGAGAACCTCTCGAGAAGTCTCCAGGAAAAAGAGAAATTCCCCAACCGTTTTCTCAAAGATAGGTCTCATATAATTTGAGGTGATAGGAACCATGGCTACTGATAAAACAGAGAGAAGTAACCTCCTGAAGTAGCTATCCCTTTGGGGTTGAATCTGGGAAGCTAGGGAGGCTGAAGACCAGTGGAAACAAGGGTTATACAACGAAAGACAGGACATTCACCAATATCCTTGGAATATCTCATAACTTGCAAAAACCACTATATTCCGTTCGTGAACACGTCTCTGAACATTGTAAAGCAAATTCTCTCCTAGACACTATTTAGTAGAAAAAGGCAGAAGAATGTCTCTATCTGGCTTTATTTCTATCAACTACTTCTAAAAGCGATCATAGTCAATTTATCTCCTCATGGATGATTCTAGTCCCATCTGTTGCTATTGGGCAACCCACAGTCAATGACCCTCAAGGACTGTGGTCCCTTGGGGCAAAACCTTCTCCATAACTTCTGCTGCACCTCAAAACGTCTTCTCTGGCATTGCCTTCTACCCAAGGAGAACCTAAAATCAAAAGAGCATGCCAATCAAATTACATTGGAGGTAGTTCTGTGATGTGCAACTCTAACAACTGCAGATGTCCATGGAGATTCTCAGCCGTCCAAGTCATGGTTGTCCTAAAGATGCTTTTTCAAGAGGCAACTGTTTCCACAGTTTCCAACATGGAGACTGCTTCTGAACTTCGTGCTTTGAAGTGGAAAAGAATGAAACTTTGATTTTGGGTTTTACCGATTAGATTGATAGATCTTTTATAGAAATGGCTTGCTCATATTATTATGAAAAAACAAAAACAAAAAGTGATTTGATGTTAATGCCTTATTTTACTGCAAAAGAGAGAATCGGAAGTCAATGTTTCTTTTTTTCCCCTGTCTTTTTCTTCCTCACTTCTCTTCCCCCTCTTCCTCCCCACCATTTTCCTATTTACTTTTGTATTTTGTATCTTATTTTATCAAATAGAATAGAGTAGAATAGAATAGAATAGAACAGAATAGAATAAGCATAAGCATAAGCATAGAATAGAATAGAATAGAATAGAATAGAATAAGCATAAACATAAGCATAGAATAGAATAGAATTAGAGTAGAGTAGAGTAGAATAGAATAGAATAGAATAGAATAGAATAGAATAAGCATAAGCATAGAATAGAATAGAATAGAATAGAATAGAATAGAATAGAATAAGCATAAGCATAAGCATAAGCATAGAATAGAATAGAATAGAATAAGAATAGAATAGAATAGAATTAGAGAAGAGTAGAGTAGAGTAGAGTAGAGTAGAGTAGAATAGAATAGAATAGAATAGAATAGAATAGAATAGAATAGAATAGAATAGAATAGAATAGAATAGAATTCTTTATTGGCCAAGTGTGATTGGACACACAAGGAATTGGTCTTCGGTGTATATACTATCAGTGTACATAAGGAGAATAAAATAAATTCATCAAGAATAAAAAGATACAACACTTAGTGATAGTCAAGGTTACTAATAAGCTATCAAATCGTCCTAGGAGACAAATAAAAACAATATAATTGAATGATACAAGCAACATGGTTATAGTAATAAGTGGGAAGAGATAGATACTAGTAAGGAAGAGAATAACAGTCTTAGTAAATTATTTGACAGTGTTGTGGGAATTAGTTGTTAAGCAGCATGATGGCATTCAGGAAAAAACTGTCCTTGTGTCTACATGAAACCATGAAGAAGCAACTGGATTTTCTGGTTTTTCTTTGAAGACATTTTCACTTCTCATCCAAGAAGCTTCTTCAGCTCTGACCGAATGGTGGGAAAGAATGCTGCCCTGAGTCCTTCGGGAGTAGGGCGGTATACAAATCAAATAAATAATAATAATAAAATGCTGTGGTGTTGTTGTTTTGCAATGTCTGCTGTAGCATTTAAATGTTCATACTGGAGAGAGAGAGAGAGCCAGAGACTGAGGTTTGGGGCAATGCTTGGAAGAAACTATTCACACCAGTCATCTAGGAAGTACATTACAGCGTTCCCCTGCAGAAGCCTTTTATGGGAGAGAAATCTTGCTATGAAGCTAGTTCTGTTTTCCCCAAGGAGGGAAAGTGTCTGGGGGAAAATACAGGACAATGAAAAAAACAACAACAACACACCCTCTATCCAGCTGTTCTTCAGAAGTTCTAAGCAAGAGTGAAAAGCGGAACCAAATGTTTCCCTTTCTCTAACTTTGGCTGGGGTAACTGTAATGGGAGCTTAACAACCCTAGGTCAACACACACGTCTGCGGGAGAAGTGAAATGGCATATAACTTCCTCCACTGCGATATAAATAGCATTTCCCCCATAAAGTCTTAACCAGCTTGTGAATAAACAGCTTGAAGATTTGCAGGAGAAAATTCTTCCATGGGCTCAAGATCTATCTAGACTTTGCAAAAAGCTAGATTTCTTTCTCCCATAATGTACCTTGTACGTGGCAATTATGTTTTAGTTGCTCAAAGATATCTCTTACATTATTATTTCTGTAGATGTTGAGATTCCCTTCTTTCCTTCATTGCAAGTATTTTTTTTAAGGGAAAAAAAGTGCCTTTATTGGGGTATTTCCCATTAGCCCACTCTAAAAATCCTTCATGTGTTCAGTATTTGAATGTGGTTTATTTCTTCACCAAATTTGTGGGCCCAGAGAAAAGAGGAAAGGAAGGAATAACAAAACAACAGAGTTAGAAGGGACCTTGGAGGTCTTCTACTCCAACCCCGTGCTCAAGCAGGAGACCCTATGCCTGTGATGATGAACCTATGGCACGCATACCACAGGTGGCATGTGTAGCCATATCGGTGGCCACACGAGCTCCGCTCAGGGCACTGATTTTTGGGCCCAGAAGAAGTAGGGAAACAGGCTATTTCCTGCCTCCGGAGGGCTTCAGTGGGTGAGGTGGTGGGGAAGGCCTGTTTTTCTCTCTTCCTACCCTCCAGAGCCTTTCTAGGTGTCTGGGGAGGGTGAAAACGTCCTTCCCCACCCCCCGGAGGCCCTCTGGAGGCCAGAAACGGCCCGTTTGCCAACTTCTGGTGGGACCGGAAGTTGGCAAACTGGCCATTTTCGGCCTCTGGAGGACCTCTGGGGGGGTGGGGAAGGCTGTTTTTGCCCTCCCCAGACTCCTAGAAAAGCTCTGGAGGCTGGGGAGAGCAAAAAGCTGGCTTACCATGCCATTGCATGTCAGGAGTGGGGGCAGTGGAGGGTGGGCGCACACGCATCCGTGGGGGCAGGATGCATAGAATTATGGGTGTGGGCATGCGCATGCGTGACCCCCCGCTCCTGACACGCGATGGCGAAAAGGTTAGCCATCACTGCCCTATGCCATTTCAGACAAATGGTTATCCAGTCTTTTTAAAAAGCCTTCAGTGTTGGAGCACCCAGAACTTCTGAAGGCAAGCCCTTCCACTGATTAATTGTTCTGCCAGGAAATTTCTTCTTAGTTCTAGGTTGCTTCTCTCCTTGATTAGTTTCCATCTGTTGCTTCTTTTGCTGCCTTCAGGTGCTTTGGAGAATAGTTTGACTCCCTCTTCTTTGTGGCAGCCCCTGAGATATTGGAAGGCTACTATCCTGTCTCCCCTAGTCCTTCTTTTCATTAAACTAGAAACACCCAGTTCCTGCAACCGTTCTTCATATGTTTTAGCCTCCAGCCCCCTAATCATCTTTGTTGCTCTTCTCTGCACTCTTTCTGGAGTCTTTTTTATATCACGGTGACCAAAACTGGATGCAGTATTCCAAGTGTGATCTCACCAAGGTCTTACAAAGCGGTACTAACACTTCATGTGATAATTTATTTATTTATTTATTACATGTATTTATATGCCGCCATTCTCCCGAAGGAGTCAGGGCGGCGAACAAGTACAATAAAATCCTATTTTAAACCAAATAACTAATTCATAGTAAATAATAAAACCCGGAATCAGTCTCAGCCTATTTGCTCGAACAGCCAAGTCTTCAGGTCCCGACGGAAGGAACGGAGATCAGGAGCCGTCCGGAGCTCGGTAGGTAATTCATTCCAGAGGGTGGGAGCACCCACAGAGAACGCCCTACCCCTGGGCACAGCAAGGTGACATTGGCTCGTCGTCGGAACCCTGAGGAGAGCGGCCCTATGTGAGCGAACAGGATGGTAAGAGGCAGGCAGGAGAAGGTCCTGCAAATATCCCGGACCTAAGTCATGTAGGGCCTTATAGGTGAGGACTAGCACCTTGAAGCGGACCCGGAGAACCACTGGTAACCAGTGCAGCTCACAGCAGGAGGGGTGTTATATGGGAGTAACGAGGGGCTCCCCTAACAACCCGTGCGGCTGCATTCTGGATCAGCTGGAGTCTCCGGGTGCATCTCAGGGGCAGGCCTATGTCACCATGTATAATGGATAGATTGTTAGTGGGTTTTTTTTTTTTAAGGACTCTCCTTGTGATCTTGTCCGAGTATAAACATTATCCCTCTGTTGACATTCACTCATGTTACAGAGTGTAGGCTTTCAGAGCTGCTATTTACTGGTGAAATGAATTCTAAATGATGCCACGTGAAACAATGAAGACCTGCCAGGATTTTGCTTGCCAGGCTGTTATCTTTTTCAAACCTAAAGTGGCAACCAAGCTTGGCAAGAGATCTCACAGCCTTATATAATGACTTGTGTCAGTGGGCAAGATGCCCATAGCCTTAGTTGCTAAATGCCATGTACTAGATGACAGCTGAAAATCCTTCCTGCTTCCTTTAAACTGCCTTCTGGCAAAAAAAAAAAAAAAAAGAAAAAAGAAAGAAAAAGCACAAACAGAGGTTCAGATGCAAATGCAGGTGCTTTAAAATGGGTGTCAGGGCAGTGGTGAAATCTTCCGCCGGTCGCCACCGGCTCGCTGCCCCCACATGCACGGTGCGTGCCAGATGCATGCTATGCGCACAAGTGCAGGGCGCACCAAATGCACACTGCACGCACATGCACAGCGTACCCCAAACGCGCTGTGCGCACATGCACAAAGAAAGAAAGAAAGAAAGAAAGAAAGAAAGAAAGAAAGAAAGAAAGAAAGAAAGAGAAGGAAGACATGTTTGTTTTATTTTTGGCTTTCATTTTTATGGAGAAAGGGATGTTGAGCTATGCAGAGGAAATCTGTGTTTTCTCTCGGCTGTTGCTAGAGAAGGTTCTTTTATCTGTCGTGTTGTTTTCCTATTGCCAGGCTGACCTGGCACCTCCTGCGTCTCACCACATGGCAAAGCTTCCACCCTGATCATGTCAAGGCGGGATTGCAAATAATCCCTGAGGAAATTGGACCCCCATTAATGACTAAAGGCATGGCATGCTTTATAATCTCATTATCCTGCAGTCCAGATTCCTTCTCCAAGGCTGATAATTAGCCATTGTGTCTCAGCAAGACAGAACAGAGAGACAGAGATTGACGCTTCTTCGCTTTCAGATCTTAAAAGCAGGAATTTAAGGGGAAGATGTTATTTTAGACTAGGGTGTCTTATCTCTTGGGCTAGGGATCGTCACAGCCTTTGAAGGGTATGTCTGGGGCCAGATGCCTAAAATTAAGTAAAACCCCAACAGAGGGACGATGGTTGTGAGAACTAAGCCTAGTAATTTATATTTGCCTGTCATAAAAAAGGAACACGGTGGCTCAGTGGCTAAGACACTGAGTTTGTGGATCGAAAGGTCGGCAGTTCAGCGGTTCGAATCCCTAGTGCCACATAACGGGGTGAGCTCCCGTTACTTGTCCCAGCTTCTGCCAACCTAGCAGTTCGAAAGCACGTAAAAAAATGCAAGTAGAAAAATAGGGACCACCTTTGGTGGGAAGGAACAGTGTTCCGTGCACCTTTGGTGTTGAGTCATGCCGGCCACATGACCACGGAGACGTCTTCGGACAGCGCTGGCTCTTCGGCTTCGAAACGGAGATGAGCACTGCCCTCTAGAGTCGGGAACGACTAGCACATATATGCATAAAAAAAAAAAGTACTACCAACCTGCCTTCCATTGAGGACCTGTATACTGTACTAGTCAAAAAGAGTGCTGTGAAAATATCTATAGACCCCTCACATCCTGGACATAAATTGTTTCAACTTCTATCCTCAAAATGACATTATAGAGCATTGCACACCAGACACAAGGACAGTTTTTCCCCGCATGCTATCACACTGCTAAACAACTAATTCCCACAACACTGTCAAACTATTTACTAAGACTGTATTACTATTATTCTTCTTATCCTTCCTATTACCTATCTCCTTTTCAAACTTATGACTATAACCTTGTTGCTTGTTATCTTATCATTTATATTGTTTTATTTAGTTTCCTAGTATGATTTTGATTGCTTAGTTAGTATCCTATGAGTATCACTAAGTGTTGTATCTTATGATTTATCATGAATGTATTTCTGATGACTATGATCATGATTTATCACTTATATCTTTTATGTACACTGAGAGCTTATGCACTGAAGACAAACTCCTTGTGTGTCCATTCACACTTGGCCAATAAAGAATTCTCTTCTCTTCTCTTCTCTTCTCTTCTCCTCTCTTCTCTTCTCTTCTCTTCTCTTCTCCTCTCCTCTCCTCTCCTCTCCTCTCCTCTCTTCTCCTCTCTTCCCCTCCCCTCCCCTCCTGTCCTCTCCTTTTCCCTTCCCTTCCCTTCCCTTCCCTCTTACTATTATTGTTAAGGCTGTGGCTATTCTATCCAAAGTAGCTTACTGTAACATTAAGATTCAAAGAAAACAAACCCAACAGAATATAACGGAGATTTTGCAAATAAAAGCCTTCTAGCCACCTCCCACCAATTGGTCCGAATATAGAACAAATTATACCAAAACCTCAAAAACATTATCTGAAGGCCTTTGCAGGATCTCAGAACCTTGCTACGTTTTATCTCACAGCTCCAAGGCCACTCCTGCTTTTTATGTAGTAATCAACTTTTTGCTGTCTGCTTGTGGGCCTTGAGTACTGTGGACATCTGTGCAATGTCTAGATAACAACGTTGTGTACTTTCACAGCTTCTTATTTGCAGCCTAGCTGGCTTCAGCTCTCGCTCAGGGAAACCAAGAGAGGAGGGCAAATGACGGTGGTGGAATCCGATGATAAAATTTTCAAGACAATATTCATCTTGCAATGCCATCACATATTTGCATCAGCTGTCACCCGGTGTTTGCGTGATGGTAGTGCATACGTGTCTTCACTTTGCTGTCCTTGCAGGTTAGTTGTAAACACCACTGGTCATCACAGCCTTTTGCTCAAAGACTGTCTATCTCCACATGCCCCAACTTTCAAGGCTGTGAGTAGAATATTCTTTGAGTAGCCTGCCAGAGCTCCCAGACCTTCAAATATTATTCAACCTTGGTATCTAGCCAAGGCAAACATCAAAACATTCCTCGTGTGTTTCAGTATCTCAGAGGCTGCAACAAAGAGGAGGGGTCAACCTATTCTTCAAAGCACCTGAAGGCAGAAGAAGAAGCAATGGATGGAAATGTCTGGGGAGATTCTCAGTCATCCAGGTCATGGTTATCCCAAAGGATGCTTTTTCAAGTGGCAACTGGACTTTCTGGGTTTTCTTTGAAGACGTTTCGCTTCTCACGCCATCGTCTTCAAAGAAAAACCAGAAAGTCCAGTTGCTTCTTGAAAAAGCATCCTTTGGGACAATGGATGGGAACTAATCAAGAGGAGAACCAACCTAGAGCTAAGGAGAAATTTCCTGACAGTTAGAGCAATGAATCAGTGGAACAACTTGCCTCCAGAAGTTGTGAATGCTCCAACACTGGAAGTTTTTAAGAAGAGATTGGACAGCCATTCGTCTGAAGGGGTGTAGGATTTCCTGCCTAAGCAGAAGGTTGGACTAGAAGACCTCCAAGGTCCCTTCCAACTCTGTTATTCTATCATCTGATGGAGAATTTCATAAATAACTACATTGGTTGGTTGTGTGGATCTTGTTAAACTAAGTGGTTTCCTTACAGGTAGCCCTTGATTCACAATCATTCCTTTAGCAATTGTTCAAAGTTACAGTGGCACTGAAAAAAAGCAACTTATGACAGTTCCTCACATTTATGATCATTGCAGCATCCCAGGAGTGAAATCTACTTACCTTCCCAACCGGTTTGGAAGTGCATGCGCCACGCGTCACGTGCATGCACGGATTCTCTGTGCGTGTGCAGAGGCTAAAAAACAGGTTACTTCCTGGTTAAAACCTGGTTAAAACCAGGAAGTAACGACGACTGGGTGGGTGGGCGGAGCCTCATGTTGCCATCGCTACCGGTTCTCTGAACCACCTGCTGAACCGGGAGCATTTCACCCCTGCAGCATCCCCATGGTTACATGACCACAAGTTCAACAGCTAGCAATTGTCATGTATTTATGAAGGTTGCAAAATCCTAGGATCATGAAATTGCTATTTGTGACCTTCCCAGCTCTCTTCCAACAAGCAAAGTCAAGGGAGGAAGCCAGATTTGCTTAACAACTGCATGATTCACTTAACAACCAAGCCAAAAAAAAAAAGATAGAAAAATCGGGCAAGATTTACTTACTAAATTTTTACTAATTCTTTACTAAGAACCACTTTGCTTAGGAACGGAAATTCTGGTCACAATTGTGGTCATAAGTCAAGGACTCCCTGTACTTTTGGCTTTGGAGGATAAATGAATCCAGTCCTTGAAGTTTGTAACACATTGTGTGAATACTGCAAAGTGTTGTTGATTCAGTAACTCATGTCTAAGTAGACCAAGCCTTGTACAAAGCATAATGCAATCATTTTCTTGTCTGTTGGAAGGACAGGACCAGAATGGGAAATCCTTCCTACTTGGGCTTAAACCTTTCCATCTTTTTGTTTTAGTTCTTTAAATGCTGCAGCACAACCACAATTATTGACACATAGAATGATGCATTGCTATTTCACAACAAAGAAGAGGCAGGGATCCTCAACTCAATCATCAAATGTCAATGAAAACATTTTGCGGTCTGCCAAGTTCAACGAAACCCTTAATGGATCAGATCTTGGTTCATGGTGTTTACATGATGGTATCATTGTACCTAATTTGTAGACAGTAGAGATGTTATCACCCAAATGGCATAAATCACTCTAATGATGTACAAGGCTACTTCATGGACTTTCTCCAGGACTCAAATCCTGAATTTCCTACAATTCTGCATGTTGTTTACTAATTGTAAATAGGAGCATCCTACTTATGACATATTCAGTGGTGGGATTCAAATTTTTTTACTACCAGTTCTGTGGGTATGGCTTGGCGGGCGTGGCATGACTTGGTGGGTGTTGCTTGGTGGGTGTGGCAGGGGAAGGATACTGTAAAATCTCCATTTCCACCCTACTCCAGGGGAAGGTTACTGCAAAATCCCCATTTCCTCCCGATCAGCTGGGACTGGGGAGGCAGAGAACAGATGGGGGCAGGGCCAGTCAGAGGTGGTATTTACCGGTTCTCCGAACTACTCAAAATTTCCGCTACCGGTTCTACAGAACTGGTCAGAACCTGCTGAATACCATCTCTGGCCATATTACCTGAAGATCCACCTGCCAAGAAAAGACTCTAATGCTGGGAAAAGTAGAAGACAAGAAAATAAGAGGCAAGGTTGATGGACTTAGTTTTGGTGGCGATGAGTGTCCTATTGAGAGACTTGAAAGAATATATAAGGGATGGATTGTCATGGAGAAAAAATTATCCAGTTTCTAGGAGTCAAAAAGGACTTGATGGCACATAATAAATCAATCAACACAAAAATTCTGACTATAACATAGAACTAGAGAAATGGCAAAATTTATGGGAAAGAAACTATAGGTAAGAAACTATAGGTATAAGAATGGCAACTTCTTATAAAGAAAATTTATATAAAATGTTTTATAGATGGAATTTACCACCTGCTAGGTTAGTTAAAATGTTTAAAATTAGCAAATGTTGGACATGTAATAAAAAACAGGCATATTTTATCATATGTGGTGGACTTGTGTTAAAACCACAAAAAAAAAATTGGGCAAAAATACACAGATGGATAGAAAAGATAATAGGGAAACATGTAGATTTTAAACTTGAATTGTTTTTATTAGGGATGATATCAGAAAAATTTGATAAGTATGTATTTAGTATTACATGTTTTAACAGCCGCGAGGATTATTTTTGCACAATATTGGAAATATGAAGAAACACCGCAAGATGAAGAGATAATTAAGAAGATATTAAGATTGTGCAGAAATGGCTAGACTTTCATTGAAAATCAAACAGAAAGAAGACACAGAATATTATCAAACATGGAACTTATTTTACCAATAGTTGGGAAAAAGGGGTGGAGATTAAGAAGGGAATTTGTATTGTTAAGCAATTTAAATACCCAGACAACAGGATGTTTATTAAGCACTAAGAAATGTAATAAATAGAGAAAGAGGGAAGTGGAATGGAGTGGAGTGGAGTATGGTGGAGGAGAGGAAGGGAGAAAGGATGAGGGAAGAGGAGAAGGAAGGAGATGGAAGAAGGGGGAAGTAGACAGGGGAAAGGCGAGGGGGAAGTGGATGGGAGGAGAGGAGTAGAAGAAAGGGAAGAAGAGGGAAGCAGAGAAGAAGACAGAGGAGAAGGGAGAGGAGAAGAAAAGGGAGGAGAGGGAAGTAGAGAGGGGAGAGGAGAAGGAGAGAGGGATGTAGAGGGAAGGAGAGAGGAGGAGAGGAGAAGGAAAGAGGGAAGGAGAGAGAAGTGGAGGGGAGAAGGGAAGGACTGGAAAAAGAAGAAAGATGGAAAGAGATGGACTGTCATTGTAAAATTGGGTGAAATATGGTGTATATGAGAAAACAGATGGGTAATTTTTTTTTTTACTTGATGGTTATATAATCCACACCATAATGGAAGACAATATATGTTATAATATGATGGATGTTATCGCATATCTGTTTATATGTTACTGCATATTTGTTAATGTATAAAATTTATTTTTTTTTTAAAAAAAAACTATCTATCAACGCCTGCCAATCACATGTAGTTGTTAGGTCATGACAACTCAGCAAGGACGTACTGATACCTCTATCAGATACCTTTATTATCTGGGTTGTTTAGTCAAAAATCAATAGTCTCTGATAAAAAGGACCTCCCCCATCTGATGTTTGCTAGAGGTTTTTTTCCTGGCATATTTTCTATTTCTCAATAGAGTAAGGAGTGCAAAATACTTTTAATGAAATATATGTGTAGCTTAATCAATCATCATAGATTGGCTTTTTCAAGAAGGGAGCTGCCTCCTCCCACTCCTCCCCTCAATCAGATATTTATGTAAATGGTTTTCAATACATTTGCTATCGATTCGATGAGGATTTGTTCTTATTTAACTGCAGTAGTAGAATCTGGGCCTTAGGCAGATTAAAGAAAGAGAGCGTAATTTGTTTTAATAGCTGGGAAACAGCTTTTTTATTATAGGTAGTCGGTTGTCTTAATAGCAATAGCAGGAATTATAATCAATATTTATTGCTTTTATCCCTTTTTTTCCCATCACTAAAACATCTAGTAGTGGATGTGTAAACTAAACCTAAAAGTTTTTGTAATAGCACTATTTTGTTTTAAAATTTGTTTTTATTTATTTATTTTTATTTCATTAGTCATATTTCTATGCTGCCCACTCTCCGAGGACTCTGGGGGGCTTACACCAAAGATAGTATACTAAATAGCATATTGCCCCCAACAATCTGGGTCCTCATTTTACCCACCTCGGAAGGATGGAAGGCTGAATCAACCTTGAGCCGGTGAGATTTGATCTGCTGATCTGCTGAACTAGCAGTCAGCTGAAGTAGCTGCAGTACTGCACTCTAACCACTGCGCCACAATCAATTATGCTTTCCAAAATCAAAATGAAGAAATATGTGTGAAAGAAACCTCTGATTTTTCTTTTACGTCTGTTTTTAAAAACGTAGAGGCTATGCAACACATAGAAGTTGTGTTTCAAGTTGAGTATCAGAAACTAGAAATTTGATTTTTTGGGGGGTGAGTGGGTTCAGGTCAAAAGAGTAGAGATGCTTCTGTAAAACAATGTACCATACTTACAGATTATGAAAGGGTGGGTGTGGCCAGGGTGGGTGTGGCCACTAATGTCGGGGGACACCTCTGGTGGCCAAGTGCATTTTTGGTGACAGAGGCCACGGGCCAATCCGTTGCTGTTTCCAGGGCGGCCCCACGGGCCAGATCTAAAAACCCCATGGGATTGGATGAAATGGGTCTAGAAACTAAGAATAGAAAGAATTTTGATTAATAAATTGAAATAAAAATTGAGTTGTATATTAGTGGCCACGCCCTCCCCAGCCCTCCGAGGTCAAACACAACCCTGATGTGGCCCTCAATGAAATCAAGTTTGTCACCTCTAGACTAGACATTCCCAATTTCCGGTGCTCCCTGACCAAACTTTCATGCATTCTTTCTTTCCTATTAAAACTCGCATGTCTGTAACTTTTAACCGGGTAAAATGGTGCATCATAGAGCAAAAAAATTGTGAACCAACGGACCTCAAATGGACCAACCTACAGAACGCGTCAAAACTCTGGGACCCGTGACTCCTGTGGAATTCAAATTTGGCAAGTTTTATAAAACATGACGTGACATAAAATTAATCACAAAGCATTTTATGACATAATGCCAAATGTCACCAAACATTTCCTGCTGATGTATGACTGTGCTATGCAGTTCAGCATGAACTACTTTCCAGGCAGATACCTCTCTAAATATTTCCCTGTGGAATTCAAATTTGGCAAGTTTTATAAAAACATTACAGGACATAAAATTAATCCAAAAGAATTTTTAAGAAAATTCAGAAGCTCAGCCATTGTTGAAGGCCTTGAGGAACCTGGGAAGGAAATATCTCTGAAGAGATGGTCCGAGGGAGCCACGGATTGTTTTATCTAAAAATTAAGAATGTTCCAGTTTGAAACAAAACAACAACCATCCTCTGCATGTTTGCATAAGCCAGTGCTTCCATTTAGGAAGCTAGCCAGCTGGTCCAGTGACTCATACAGAGATGCACCAGAGCAGCTCATTAATTTCTATACCATTCCTGCATGGAGAATGGTTGAAGGCTTTGGCCACACCCTATCCAAAAATGTGGGTCAGTGTCTCTTGTGAAGATTAGGTCCCAACAGGTTTTGCAAGCTGATATAATAAGCGCTTTACTTACAGACCAAAAACAACCCATGTTATCGTTCACATTCGCTTGATGTTGAAGCAATATTGGAAGATCTAGTTTGACAACATCTGGAGCGCTACAAATCTCCCAGCAGAGCAATTCAAACTTGAGCTCTCACACAGATATATGCCATGGGTTACAATGTAATAATAAAAGCTGTGGCGCATCCCGTAGAACAATTAAGACAGCTGTGCCAAGCAGCGGTTGAAGTACAGGTAGTCCTCAGCTTACAACAATTCGTTTAGTGACGGTTCAAAGTTACAGCGGCACTGAAAAAAGCCAGCGATGACCGTTTTTCACACTTATGACCGTTGCAGCATCCAACGTGATCAAATTCAGATGCTTGACAACTGATTCATCTTTATGACAGGTGCAGCATCCCCGGAGTGTGTGTGTGTGTGTGTGTGTGTGTGTGTGTGTGTCACGTGATCTCCTTTTGTGATCCTTTTGATTCTTGACAAGCAAAAATCAATGGGGAAGCCAGATTCACTCAACAACCCTGTGATTAATTTAAGAATGGCAGTGATGGACTTTTAACAACCCTGGCAAGAAAAGGGAATGGGGATTTTGCAGTATCCTTCCCCTGGCGTGGGATGGGAGTGGAGCTTTTGCAGTATCCTTCCCATGCCACGCCCACCAAGCCACGCCACGCCCACAAAACCCGTAGTAAAAGAATTTGGATTTCACTACCGATATATACTTATACCTGTTTATACTTATATGTTTTATTTAGTTTGTCAAGCATGTATGAGAAAACAAGGATCAGTACGAACATATATGTTATGTTGGTACTGATCCTTGTTTTCTCATACATGCTTGACAAACTAAATAAAACAAACAAACAAACAAAACCTGAAACCCCGTTGGTTGAGCTGGCAGACGCTGACCTACATTTCAGGGTGGAATCAATGATCATCCTAGTTCAGAGTCAGCTCAGCTCAGCTCTTGCGCGGATTGAGCATTAGTCTACTTCCCAGGGAGTTGCGTGAATCCGGCTAATAAATCACGAGCTCCTGCGCGCCATGGCTAAGAAAATCACCCCTGGAACCCCCAAAAAGGAGCGCACCGATTGCATTATTTTCTCCCTTTTGGAAAACTGGACGTTTAGCCGCCCAGCCCGGTCCATCAACCGGGACTCATCCGAGCCAAAGGAGGCGGCTCTTTTTTTGGGGGGTGGGTGGGTGGGAGGCAGCCAGCCGAGCCTGCCTTCTCCCCTTCGGCTTCCTCGGGGCGGGTCTCTCCATTGGCTGGCCGGCTGAAGCACGTGGAGACCGGGCGTAACTGGCAGGCTTGAGTCCCCGGGGAACGAGGGGGCGGAGAGGGCACTGAGTCACTCGCTCACCGACTTCCATCCCTGCGAGATAGAGCACAAAAAAAAACAAAAAACACAACGCAGCAAACAGCCGCGGAGTTAAGGAACGGGACGGGTGTCCGGCGCTGGAAGGAACCTCATGGAGTGGTCGAGCGCCTGCTGGCAGCTCCCGCTGGGGCTTTGGCTCGCCTTCTCCGCCTTCAACGGCATCCGAGGTAAGGAAGCAATTTGATTTTTTTTTTTGTACTGGTAGGATTCTCTGCTGGGCTCCCCTGTGTCACCGATTTATTAGTTGAGGGGTCTCAGCTTGAGACCCCTCTTCTTCTGGTACTGTTCGAAACCCGTCGCGGGGCTTCGGTCGAGTTCCCCACGGGGTGGTGCGTTGAATTTGGTCCTTTTCTGCTCGTTATATTGCGCTTTTTGTCGTTGCTGGTTTCTCTTGGCACGCAAACTCGGTTAATCTCCGAGGTGAAGGTTTCCATTTTGCACGTGAGGGCCAGCGGTTAAGTCTTCCCTGAGCTCTGGCTTGATGAAGTAGGGTGTGCTCAATCTTGCTTTGCCAGAAAAAGCCAGAGATCCCTGTTGTGTTGTTGTTGTTGTTGTTTTATCTTTGCCCGATGGTCACCCCCCCCAAACTAAAATGAAAATCTTGCTAGGAAAACTCTCCATCTGTTTAATCATTTGAGGTTTTTTTATTATTATTCTGAGTTTGTACCAGGGGTGAAATTCAGCAGGTTCTGACAGGTTCTGGAGAACCGGTAGTGGAAATTTTGAGTAGTTTTGGAGAACGGGCAAACACCACCTCTGGCTGGCCCCAGAATGGGGTGGGAATGGAGATTTTTTTTTAAAAAAAATTTGATTTATATACCACCCTTCTCCGGAGACTCAGGGAGGCTTACAATGTGCTAAGCAATAGCTTTCATCCTTTTGTATATTTATATAAAGTCAGCTTATTGCCCCCACAACTGGGTCCTCAATTTACCTACCTTAGAAAGGATGGAAGGCTGAGTCAACCTTGAGCCTGGTGAGATTCGAACCTGCAGTAATTGCAGGCAGCTGGTCT
Source organism: Pantherophis guttatus (assembly GCF_059756535.1). Classification (NCBI taxonomy): domain Eukaryota; kingdom Metazoa; phylum Chordata; class Lepidosauria; order Squamata; family Colubridae; genus Pantherophis; species Pantherophis guttatus. The sequence goes on along the minus strand of NC_142075.1, from coordinate 14,256,056 downwards.
TAATAACAGGGTGCTTTAGACCACTGTACTACCAAGGCTCTTGCAATATCCTTCCCCCAGGAATGGGAGGCAATGGGGATTTTGCAGTATCCTTCCCCTGGAGTGGGGTGGGAATGGAGATTTTGCAGGATCCTTCCCTTGCCATGCCCACCAAGGCACACCATGCCCACCAAGCCATGCCCACAGAACCGGTAGTTAAAAAAAATTGGATTTCACCACTGGTTTGTACTCTTCGTTGAACCCTGATCTAAGACGATTGGTTGAACTTCTCAGTCTAAGCAATGGATGCTGAACCAATCTTAATGCTAACCAGTGCTTTGCACATCTCTCTCTCTCTCTCTCTTTAAGGTTCAGTGTGACTACTTAGCCAATTATGACTTCTTTAAGAAGCTATGGTTAAATGTAGTTTGACATGTGTGAGTGCAGCTACTGAATCATAATTGAAAGAGGGTGCTTTCTTCAGCAACTGGAGCTTCATCACTTGAGACTTTCAAGAAGAGATTGGACTTCGATTTGTCAGAGATGGTGTAGAGAGTCTCCTGCTTGAGTGGGGGTGGGGGTGGGGTTGGACTAGGTGACCTACAAGGTCCCTTCCAACTCTGTTAATCTGTAATCTGTAACTGGGTTATAACTGTTCTAGAGGTAGGTGTTTTTTTTCCCTCCCATTGAGGTATTGAAGATATATCTGACTTCTTGTTTGCATCTTAAGGAATCATATTGTTAGCTTGGTTTGGGTTTAGAGCATTGAACTTCAATTGTGATTTGTAGGCAGTGGTTGGGTTGTGCATCACTTTAATCCAAGGTAAACAATCTTTTTGATGCCCAAGATTCAAGCTTAGCATTTTGGGGACTGTGGTTGCCAAGTCGATGGGACCACGTCACATAATGAGTGAAAGTGAAGCTTGAAGTATGTTTGGGAGACACCAATTACCGGCAGTTGCAGTGCACTAACTTGCGATAGATATCCTGCACCTTCAAACAGGTAATAACTGTGTTACTTGGAACCCTGACAGCTGACCTCTGAAGGCCTCAAAAAGGAGTCTTGATCACCTCTGCTCTGAGCCTTAGTGAAATGTCTGAATCCAGGCAATGGTGGCTACTCAGCAAACTCTGGTTCAAACCAGTGATGTCTTGGCATGATGTGTGAACTCAGCATGCATCGGTGCAGGGGTTTTTTTGCGAAAAGAAATGCGGGAAGACAGGAAGGCAATTGAAGACCAAGCCAAACTGTTTGTCCATTTAGCTCCGTACTGTTTATTTTTTAGCAGAGTTTGCAATATGTTAGCTGAAGGATGCTTGGCTAATTTGTGGTCCAGTATGGTGTGCAAATCCAGGCAGTTGAATTTATTCTGACTGGTTTGGTTATCCGTGGGTTAATATGCTGGGTGAAAGCAGGCACTGACTAAGAAGTCTTTGAGGTTTCAAATCAGAGCCTTCCCTGGGACGAAAACCAAGGATCTTTGGTCAGTGAAACATATGTTTTAGTGCTAAGCAACACGTCCCTTGGGCTTCACTGTCCTTGAAAACCTGGACGTTTTCTAGCTTGATAAAACGTCCAGGTTTCTAGCCGCGATTCCTGAGAATGAGAAGAAACTCTGTACATGTTTAGATGAAAGCATGCTTTTTTGACATTCCCCTAGAGCTGCATACTTGGCTGAAATGAAGTCAGCTCATTCATTTAAGTGTGTAGTTGGCTGGTTCGGCTTCACTGCAGTTTCTTCTTATTGCGGTGGTAGCTTTAAAATAAGACAAATGGAATAGTTGGACGGGAAGCAATCCTGGATCGAAGGAACTTTCATTGTCACAGAAACTCAAGATTTAATTTGAGATGACTTAATAGTGAATCTGCAAAATGTTGCTAGCCAGGACTTATTTTTTTCCTAGCCATACTTAGGCTGCTAATAAAGGAGAATATATGTATCCCAGGGTTGACACGAGGAGTCCTTGGTGCTTTCCGAGCTTGCTTGTTTCCTTGCAGATGTTTCATTACCTAAATTAGGTAACTAGCCCTGATGATGTTACCTAGTTTGGTTAATAAGATGTCTGCAAGAAAGAAAGAAAGCTCGGAGAGCACCAAGGACCTCTCGTGCTTAGGCTAGTCACCGTTTCTCTTCTCAGTGACCACTTGCAACTTTGAACTGTTGCCAGTAAGTAGCATATAATTTTTCTGTATGTGTGGAGAACAGGGTGTTTTTTTCCGGCGAATAAGGCAAATAAGGATAATCACATCATCCTCCTTGGATACTTTGCGGTTTAAGTTTTGGAGATGGATTGGAAAAAAAAACAGACTGTGGATCCTAACTTGTCCCTAATACATCCTGGTTATTCCTGCGCCAAGTTGCTATCTGACAGCTTCTTGTAGAGCTGATGCTTGCAGGGGTGAAATCCAGCAGGTTCTGGAGAACCGGTAGTGGAAATTTTGAACAGTTCGGAGAACCGGCAAATACTACCTCTGGCTGGCCCCAGAGTGGGGTGGGAATGGAGATTTTGCAGTATCCTTCCCCCTGGAGTGGGATGGGAATGGGGATTTTGCAGTATCCTTCCCCTGAAGTGGGGTGGGAATGGGGATTTTACAATATCCTTCCCCCAGGAGTGGGGTGAGAATGGAGATTTTGCAATATCCTTCTCCCAGGAGTGGGGTGGGAATGGACTTTTTGCAATATCCTTCCCCCAGGAGTGGGGTGAGAATGGAGATTTTGCAATATCCTTCTCCCAGGAGTGGGGTGGGAATGGACTTTTTGCAATATCCTTCTCCCAGGAGTGGGGTGGGAACGGAGATTTTGCAGTATCAGCAAGCCGTGTTTGAATAAACCATAATTTATATGATTAGTCTTAGCCAGCCAGTATGTTGGGAAAGAAGTTACAGTCTAGAAAAGGTCAGCTTAAAATTATTCGGATGAAGAACAAAACTATAAAAATAGTTCGTGTATTGCACTGAAATAATGATTTGTCGACTAAGCCCCCATTGGCTGAATTCACACAACATTAAGTCATAAATCATGGCGTGTGAATTACAGGGGCTTGCTTTGTACAACACGGCTGAGTCAAAGCCAAGCTAGTCCTATTTTGGCTTAGCGTGTTGTGTGATGTTGATCCTAATTCAGTGCAGAACAAGGTTACAAGCTCTGTGTAAACTGTCTTGCAATGTTTGTCACTATATCTGAGAGCCTTTTGTATCTGCTAAGGATTTGTCTCCTTTCCAAAAACAAGCACTGAAGGAGAAAGCATAACGTACTTTTATTCCTGATTGATGGTGACAGCAGGAAGAAACTGTTTAAATTTCTACCGGGAGCTGCATGCGTGGGGTTTGTTTGGCCTGAATCTGCAGCGGTAAGCAGCTACCTGCCCAGGCAGTTGGGATCTTTCTGAGCAGATTCAGAAAGATCCTTTAACAAAGGAAAATGAAACCAGTTAGTTTTTGAAGAGGTTTGGATAAAGCCAGTTACAGAAATGAAAATCTCAGCGTGGGGTTTCTTGCTGTCGCAAGCGTTTAAAAACAAGACAGTCTTTCACGAATGAGGGCGAATATACATCTTCTTTTAACCACCCCCAAAATCCCTCGCGGGGTGGAGTCTGGGCAACCGAATGGAGCTAGCAGAGTGTTTTAATGGCCGGATGCCTTTCCTGTCACCAATGCGGAGTTATGTTCAGCAGATATATTCTCATTGTGCCCAGCAGGGGTAAAATGCACTTACCTTCGCAACCAGATCGGAGCTGTGAGTGCACGCAAGCGTGCGCTTGCTGCACTCGCGAGTGCCTCTTCTGCACATGCGCAGAGCCTCGTGCAGAGGGTAGAAACCGGGGACGTGATGATGTCCCAGCGGGTGGGCGGAGCCTCCCGCCGCCAGCGCTACCAGTTCACACGAGCTGGATAGATCCGGCTGGATTTCACCACTGGTGCCCAGAGAGAGAAATATATGCTTCTATCTAGGATCCAGAGGTGGGTTGCAGCAGGTTCTGACCAGTTCTGGAGAACCGGTAGCGGAAATTTTGAGTAGTTCGGAGAACCGGTAGTAAAAATTCTGACTGGCCCTGCCTTCATCTATTCTCTGCCTCCCAAGTCCCAGTTGATTGGGAGGAAATGGGGATTTTGCAATATCCTTCCCCTGCCATGCCCACCAAGGCATGCCACGCCCACCAAGCCATGCCACGCCCACCAAGCCACACCCACAGAACCAGTAGTAAAAAGTTTTGAAACCCACCACTGCTAGGATTGAACTCACAGCCTCCTGATTGTGAGGCAAGAGCTCTACCGCTAGGCCACTGCACCACTCCAGGACAAATATACATGTCCCAGGATAATGTTGCATGATCCAATTTTGGGTTGGTCACAAGGATCAGAGGTTTTGTCTTCCGAGCTTTCGGATGCGTGCTGGAGCCCATTTTCAGGGAACTTCTCTCTAGCACAGAGACCAGCAGAGAGACTGCTAGAGAGAGAAGTTCCCTGAAGATGGGCTCCAGCACGCATCCAAAAGTTCGGAAGGCAAAACCTCTGGTCCCAGTGATCGACCCAGATTGGATCCTGCAAGACAGTCTTTCGTACAAATGAGACTCATCATGCAAACCTCCAATATCTAAAAGAATCTAAAGACCTTTTTTTGCAAGCCTTCCGGTCATCACAGGTGTGGCTGACAGCATAAGAAAAGCAAGGGGCAGAAGAAATGCAGGACAGCGTAGAAACTTCTAAAAATAAAATACCGGGATTGAGGAATACAGGGACAAACTAGATATTCCCTGGATTGCAGAAATGAAAAATCATCAAAGGAAATTTCAGTTAAAAGAACACAGGAGAGGCAGTTTTGGACTGAAACAAGTCGTAAAAGAGATTTGGGAAACGTCACATGGGTGAGAGTTAGCCACTGGTTGTCCGTCTTGTCAGAAGAGAGGAAACAGATAAAGAGGGCCTTTTTCGCCCTCCCCAGACTCCTAGAAAGGCTCTGGAGGCTGGGGAGAGCAAAAAATGGGCCTTCTTTACCGCGCCCCGAGGTCCTCCAGAGGCAGGAAACAGCCTGTTTCCCTACTTCTGGTGGACCCAGAAGGCCCAAAAATGGAGCTCAGCTCGCGTGCCCACCGATATGGCTATGCGTGCCACCTGTGGCACGTGTGCCATAGATTCGCCATCACAGCTATAGACTAGTAATTAGATGAAAGGGAGTGTTTTAAATTTCCTTAATCCTAACTCTGCACCTGCTCTCCACTTAGTGACTGAGTGTCATTCCAATGACCAGGTCATTAAGTGAATATATGACAGAGAGAGAGGGAGAGAGAGAGGGAGGGAGGGAGGGAAGGAGAGAGAGGGAGAGAGGAAAGGAGGGAAGGAGAGAGAGGGAGGGAGGGAAGGAGAGAGAGAAAGAGAGAGAGAGAGAGAGAAGCAGGGATAGGAAAAGACACACAATGTTAAGATGTTGAACATTTGATGAGGAGGCCAGATGGTGAGGAGGCCAGCAAATTCTGAACTTTGAGTGCCTTACGGAGGTGGTAGAGCAACAAATGCATTTTTTTTTAGCCAGATTTGGAGAAATGGTGAAACCTTAATGCTACTTTTGAAGCTGGCTGATTTTTCCCTTTTTTCCCCCTTGTGTAGATGCAATGATGCTGACCATCCAATTTCTGAATAACGAGTAAAAGTTATGACAAGCAGAAGCTGGCCCGAATCCAGCTTTCTTGCCCGAAGCTGCAATCCTTAGGCAACGCTTCCCTTGTTAACTTGTTAATCCTTGCTGCCAGATAAGGTTTCTGTTTCCATTGTTCCTGGGCTGTTTATTTAAGGGACAGGAAGGTTGCTTAATTAAGGGACAGAAATGGGCTTGTGTTTGGAAAGTAAATATCAAAATGACACAAACTTACTTGGCTCACTGAAGCAGGAAGAGAAGAGGGCTGAAAGAGATGCCCCTTCAACCTTCTCCAGTCCGGCATGCTGAAGTTTCATTTGGATGGCAATCAGGGTGGATTTGACTTTAAATCAAGTTGATTTAAATCACAATTTAAATCATGATTTAAATCACTAGTAAAAAGGCTTGATTTAAATCAACTCGATTTAAATCATAATTTTTAAAGAGCAGCTGACATCTCTTTTCTGGCAGCGGCTCCTCCTCTGACCCGCTTTTGACTCACCAACAGTCCCAATATTTAAACTAAATTATTAATGTATCTTAAATAGAAAACTATCTATCTATCTTTAGATAGATTTTTACTCCCAAAGCATTTTATTAAAATAAATTTGATAAAATCAAAAAAATCCGATTTAAATAAAAAAAAATCCGATTTAAATTAAAAAAATCTGATTTTTTTGATTTTTTTAAAAAAATCATTGATTTTTATCCACCCTGATGGCAATGCTCATAATCCATAAATACAGGTAAATCCTCGTTTTACAGCAGTTCATTTAATGACTCTTCGAAGCAAAAGGAGACTGGAAAAAGGACTTAAGACTAATTTCCACATTTAGGACCGTTGCAGCATCCCGTGATTTATTTATTTATTTATTTATTGGTTCGATTTATATGCCGTCCTTCTCCGGAGACTCAGGGCGGCTTACAATGCGTTAAGCAATAGCCTTCGTACTTTTGTATATACCTGCTTAGTAGGGCTTTCGCCTCTCGCCCCCCCAAAGCGGTGTTCTTTTTATACAAAGTCAGCTTATTGCCCCCACAATCCGGGTCCTCATTTTACCTACCTCGGAAGGATGGAAGGCTGACTCAACCTTGAGCCTGGTGAGATTTGAACTTGCAGTAATTGCAGGCAGCTGGCAGCTAAGTGCTACTTAACAGCTCTTTAGTTCACTGCGCCACCAAGGCTCCAAAATTCAGATGCTTGACAACTGGTTCACATTTATGACGGGGGTCACGTGATCCCCTTTTATGACCTTCTGACAAGCAAAGTCCACGGGGAAACCAGATTTATTTAAGGACGACGTTGACTAACTTAAACAACTGCCGGGGTTCACTTAACAACAGTGGCGAGAAAAGTTGTAAAATGGGGCAAAACTCATTTAACAAAAAAAAACCAACAAAAAAAAACCTCGCTTAGCAATATCAATTCTGGGCTCAATTGCGGTTGTAAGTTGAGGACTACCTGTATTGACCAAGCTGGTTGGAGAAATGGGAACTGGAGAATTACTTAGTTGCATCCAATACAGCTGAAGGGGAACGGGAATACAGATAGTATTCTACTTATAACCATTCGTTTAGTGCCCGTTCAAAACTCCAATAGCACTGAAAATGGTGATTTATAACCAGTCCTCACACCGATGACGATGGCTGCATCCCCACAAATTTTGGTTCTTGGCAACTGGCATGTACAGGTACCGTGTTTCAGGGGTGTGTTCTACTTACCTTTACTATTGGTTCGCAACGGGGCCGCATGTGCGCGCTTGCTTTGCTTATGCGCATAAGCGTTTTGATGACGTCAGGGTCGGTGGGCGGGGCCTCCCATCGGTTTTAGTACTGGTTCTATAGAACCGGTGCGAACCGGGGGCAACCCACCACCGCCGTGTTTCCCTGAAAATAAGACCAGATCTTATATTAATTTTTGCTCCAAAAGATGCATTAGGGCTTATTTTCTGGTTAGGTCTTATTTTGGGGAAAATACAGTACTAAATGCACCTTGGCTGACAATCTTAACTGGGGCTTATTTTGGGGGTAGGGCTTATATTACGAGCAACCTGAAAAATCATGCTAGGACTTATTTTCCGGTTGGGTCTTATTTTCAGAGAAACAGGGTAGTTCTCCACTTACAATCACAATTTACGAGCCCAAATTTTCTGTTGTTAAGTGAGACATTTGTTCAGCGAATTTTGCCCCGTTTTACGACCTTCCTAGCCACCGTTGTTAAGGGAATCACTGCAGTGGATAAGTTGGTAACCCGGCTGTTAAATGGATCTGGCTTCCCCATGGACTTTGCTCGTCTGGAGGTCGCAAAATGGGAATCACGTGACTTCGGGAAACAGCAGCGGTCATAAGGATGAACCAGTGGCCAAGCATCTGAATTCTGATCACATGAGCGTGAGGAAGCTACAAAGGTTATAACTGTGAAAAACGGTCACTTTGTTTACTTACATTGAAAAAGTAAGTCACTTTTTTTTCCCAGTGCCGTCGTAACTTTGAATGGTCACTAAATGAACTGTTGTAAATCAAGGACTATGTGCAAAAACTACCTGTATTTATTGCATTTGGAACCTTCCTAACTAGCTTCCAACAAGCAGAGCCATTGTAGGAAGCTGGGTTCACTTAATCTGCACTGATATATTTTTTAAAAAAGATTGCAAAATCAGTTGTGACTCACTTAACAACCAACTTGCTTAGCAATGGAAATTCTGGTCCCAATTGTGATTGTAAATCAAGAACAAGAAGAAGGACCACGAGGCCAAAACTTGATTCCGCGCCAATGTCTCTTCGGTGACATTTCGCTATAATGCTGAGATCTCTGCAAGAAAAATCCAATTACTGTTGACAGCAAAGACAATAGGAGATAACTAGAGTCACGTTTTTGACTGTCTGGGGCACGAATCCTCCCTCTTAATCCCCTGTTCACATTGTACCTGTCAGATGAAATCAACTTTGCCAGCATCTGAGCACTGTGAGCTGGTGATTCAGTTTTCCTGCTTTGAACAACTTCCTACCTGTATTGTGATTCAGAGGAGTTTGAAGATAAATATACGGTTGAAATCAGAGGTTTTTCTTTAGGGGAATTGACGGACAAAGCTGGGGGAAAAAAAATCACACTTTTTATTGATTGACTGATTGATTGATAATATCTCACTGTTCGAGGTGACTCTAGTTTTATATATGGCAACTGCAGCAAGGTTATTATACACCCAAAAATGAAACGACTCAACAATTACTCACCGTAGTGGAATGGTTGGTGAAGAGGAAGAGATTTGCAGAGAAGGCTAAGTTGGCTTCTTTGATTAGAGAAAAAGACAGTGTCAATATTTATTGCAGACTGGAAATCCCTTAGAAATCTTTTGCATGAAACAGAAAGAAATAAACCTATGATTTAGGGTTTTGAATCTATATACTACTAAAACAGGGACATGGTGGCTCAGTGCCTAAGACGCTGAGCTTGTTGATCGAAAGATCGGCAGTTCAGCGGTTCGAATCCCTAATTCCGTGTAACCGGGGCTGTGGAGTCGGGAGATAAATGTTCCGACTCCGACTCCCCAACTCCTCTGTATCTGGTCTTTATTCTTACAGTAGAGAAGTCATTAATTATAACTTTTTGTGAATTGGGACATTTAAAATTGCTTTTTTTAAAATTCCAATCTAAATTTAGTAGGAGTCGGAGTCGGTGCATTGTTTACCTACTCCGACTCCGACTCCAGGTACCCAAAATTTCCTCCGACTCCGACTCCACAGCACTGCGTGTAACGGGGTGAGCTCCCGTTACTTGTCTCAGCTTCTGCCAACCTAGCAGTTTGAAAGCATGTTAAAAACGCAAGTAGAAAAATAGGGACCACCTTTGGTGGGAAGGTAACAGCGTTCCGTGCGCCTTTGGCGTTTAGTCATGCCGGCCACATGACCACGGAGACGTCTTCGGACAGCGCTGGCTCTTCGACTTTGAAATGGAGATGAGCACCGCCCCCTAGAGTCAGGAACAACTAGCATGTATGTGCGAGGGGAACCTTTACCTTTTACTACTAAAACTACCTTGGCTAGTTAGTTAGCTCAAACGATGCATCCTAGGGTTGAAGTTTTTGAATCAAACTAACCTCAAATCCGCTTTCTTAAAAAATGCATACAAAATCGGGAACCCATTAGTCCCATGGAATTGAAATTTCAAGGATCTTCAGGCCAGCTGTATTCATAAACCTGTGGCTGTGACGATGCCTCCATGGTCAGCTGTCGTCACGTGATCAGGATTTCTGACATTCCCTGCCAGTTTCCCACAAAGAAAGTCAATGTTTTTTTTCTTTTTTTGCCCAGCCATGGCCAGTTTGTTTATCTGTTTAGGTAAGTAAATATTTATCAAAGGATGAACCACCAAACATTATCTAGTAGATGATAGAAAGAAGAGAGTTAATTTGTAACCACAGGATAAGATGCAAATTTATAATTGTACTTATCGCTGCCAAAGTTTGGTAGCTAACAGTGTGCAGAGCCGCCGCCACCAATTACTGTGGCTAAAACAGGCGAAGAACAGTTACAGAAATTGGGTATGTCTAACCTAATGAAAAGAAGGACTTAGGGGAGACATGATAGCAGTGTTCCAATAATTAAGGGGCTCCCAAAGATGCTTTTTCAGGAGGCAACTGGACTTCCTTGTTTTTTTCTTTTGAAGACATTTTGCTTCCCATCCAAGAAGCTTCTTCAGCTCTGACAGGACAGTGGGGAATGGAAGGATTTATATCAAATGACAAGCTGTCTGCAAGGAATACAAATCCTTCCATTCCCCACTATCCTGTCAGAGCTGAAGAAGCTTCTTGGATGGGAAGCGAAATGTCTTCTAAGAAAAAACAAGAGTGTCCAGTTGCCTCCTGAAAAAGAACCTTTGGGACAACCATGACCTGCATGACTGAGAATCTCTACAGATTTGAGGGGCTCCTACAAAGATGGAGGGGGGGGGTGTCAAACTATTTTCCAAAGCACCAAAAGGCAAGACAAGAAACAATGCCTGGAAACTAACCAAGGAGAGAAGCAACCTAGAACTAAGGAGAAATGTATCAACAATGAGAGCAATCGACCGATGGAATAGCTTGCCTTCAGAAGTTGTGAATGCTCCATCACTGGAGGCTTTCAAAAAGAGATTGGACAACCATTTGTCTGAAATGGTATAGGACAGGGGTCAGCAATCTGTGGCTCTGGAGCCACATGTGGCTCCTTCATCCCTCTGCTGCGGCTCCCTTTCACTCAAACTATGTGTCACAACCGCCAGTGTGCGACACCCGCCGGCACGTGATTTATTCAGCTTTTCAACCCCCGGTAGGCCAACCATGGATAAATCCAAGAAAAGAAAAGCTTCAGAAGAAAACAGAACGTTTAATTTCGACTACATATGCTAGTTTTGTGGCCGCTCAAGAACTAGTCAGGCATGGGAAGGGTTTTGTGGCTCCCGGTGTTTTCTTTTCTGTGGGAAAAGAATGGCTCTTTGAGTGTTTAAGATTGCAGACCCCTGGTATAGGGCAGTGATGGCTAACCGTTTTGCCATCGCGGGGGTAGTGTGTGGGGGGTCCACACCCATAATTTAATGTGCCTTGCCCCCCCCCACGCATGTGCGTGCAAACCCCCCCCCCACTCCCCCGTGCGATGGCCCGGTAGGCCCGTTTTTCACTCTCCCCGGGTTCCAGAGGCTTTCTAGGAGCCTGGGGAGGGCAAAAATGGCCTTCCCCACCCCCCTCCGGAGGCCCTCCGGAGGCAGGAAACAGCCTGTTTCCCGACTTCTGATGGGCCCAGAAGGCCCAAAAATCAGCTGTCCAGTGCGCGCATGCGTGCTGGAGTTTAACGTGGGCAATGCTTGCGTGCCCACATATATGGTCCACGTGCCACCTGTGGCATGTGTGCCATAGGTTCACCATCCCGGGTATAGGGTCTCCTGCTCGAAGAGGGTTGGACTAGAAGACCTCCAAGGTCCCTTCCAACTCTTATTATTCCACATTCAATTTCTTAGTATCGTTTTTTTCTTTCTTTTCTACTTTATTTTAATCTCCCCCCCTCCCCCCCGTTTTTGCACTTTTAGCTTTTTCTTTGGTTTCTTCTTTCTCCTTTTGTTTTTCTCACTTTATCTGAGTTGGTATTCGTTTTTTTTTTAATCTTCTTTTTAAATTAGCTTTAATAACGTCGCATCTGAGATTTCCCCACCTGTTGGAAGTTGAGTGAATGACCCTTGACTTCGAAGGAGCCCTGAAGGAATACAAGAGAAGAATCCAAACAAATAAAGCCACATGGTTATTTAAACATTTCCTGTCTTCCAAGAGGCTTTGGGTTTTTACAGTAGCTTGGCAGGAACCTTAGAGATCCTTGGCTGAAAGCTGTTCAAAAGGGAGACTTTCTTCCCAGCCTTTGATGGTCTGAGTTGGATGGAGACAGTGTTTTGATTTCTTCCAAGTGGCAAGCTCTTCTCCTTTGGTTCTATCTCATGGCAATGCATAGATAGAAGGTGAAGTCATCCAGAACCAGCCAGAGCAACAGTACAAGCAAGGGCTTGAACTCCTGCCCAGCTCTGTTGCTTTTTTCTTTCTTTCTTTCTTCAAGATTGGCTGTAGGAGTCACACCAGCACCTTTGAACTCCCTGTATGGAGCCAAGTTTCTTGGCAAAGTCTGCAGTGAAGTCTGCGGAATGGCAGGAAGTGAGATTAACCCCAAGGAACGTGTGCTATAAAAAGATCTTGGGAGTAGCTTAAGCCAAAGAAAGCTGCATTTCAGTGTGGGAAGCTACTCCCATCTGTCTGATCTTCAGAGAGTTTTGAGTTTGTGATGGTGACTTCTCTCTCTCTCTCTCTCTCTTTTTTTGTCTTTTCTTTTTGGAGGCCCTGCAGTAAAGTAAGCATGAGTGATTTGGTATGGACAAGGTAGCTCTTTACCACTGGTAATTTAGTATTTAATGACAACGGGCCCCACAGTTTAAGGATTGATATTATAGTTGGGCCATGCTGTGTTTTGCTCGTGTGCAACTGACAGATTGGATGCCAAATTGTGATTTTAACATAGATTTTTTTTTATCAGTCATTTATTATTTTGTTCTAGATTTTTAAACTGGATATTCCTTGAGTGTTTTTAACTTGCTCAGGTCTCTGGCCTTTGTCTGTAATAGACATTGACTCGACTTACGAATGGTTAGTCTCAAAGGTGCTTTTTTCAAAAGGCAACTGGATTTTTTTTCCTTGAGGAAGAAGCAGCAAACGTTTTGCTTCTCATCCAAGAAGCTTCATCAGTTCTGATGAGGGTCTCCACTGTCAGTACTTATCCATCAGAACTGATGAAGCTTCTTGGATGTGAAGTGAAATGTTTTAGAGTAGGGTAGGGTAGGGTAGGGTAGGGTAGGGTAGAGTAGAATAGAATAGAATAGAATAGAATAGAATAGAATAGAATAGAATAGAATAGAATAGAATAGAATAGAATAGAATAGAATAGAATAGAATAGAATTCTTTATTGGCCAAGTGTGATTGGACATACAAGGAATTTGTCTTAGGTGTATATGCTCTCAGTGTACATAAGGAGAATAAAATACATTCATTGAGAATCAAAAGATACAACACTTAGTGATAGTCAATAATAATAATAATAATAATAATAATAATAATAATAATTATAATTATAATAATTATAAATAATAATAAGCTATCAAATCATACTAGGAAACAAGTAAAAACAATATAAATTGAAAGATACAAGCAACATGATTCTAGTAAGAAGTGGGAAGAGATAGCTACTAGTAAGGAAGAGAAGAATAATCATAATACAGTCCTAGTAAATTATTTGACAGTGTTGTGGGAATTACTCCTCCTCCTCCTCCTCCTCCTCCTCCTCCTCCTCCTCCTCTTCCTCTTCCTCTTCCTCTTCCTCTTCTCTTCTTCCTCTCCTCCTCCTCCCCCCCTTCTCCTCCTCCTTCCTCAAGGAAAAAACAGTCCAGCTGCCTTTTCAAAAAGCGCCTTTGAGACAACTCTGATCTGGATGACTGAGAATCTCCATAGACATTTACCAATGGGAAGCTTTATATCCAGGGATTCAAAAGCAGGAGCTGTTTTCCAAGTCTTTTAGAAGGGATTAAACTAATTCATGGATGACAAGACTCTCAATCTTTATTGGTTAGGATGGTGGATATTATGTCTAAGGTCAGAATGGTTACAACACTGAAAGCCATTCATTGTAAAACAAGAAACAAGGAGAGAGGCCAATGACCATTGGCTCCCCCGGCTTCTGAATTGCCCAGAATCATTTCCACGTTCCTCTACAAACAGAAGTGTCCAAACTGATCAGCTTTTGATCTGATCCAGGAGCTTTTCCTCCCTTGCCGTTGGTGACTCTATAGATTTGTCTGGTGAGTTGGGTGTGTGACTCAAGTCAGCTCCACGTGATAATTTTTTTTTTTTGATCCTTGGACAAAGGAATGAATAAATAATTAGCTCAGTGGCAATGATATTGAAAGCTTCACTGCCTTGAAATGCAAGCTCGCTTTTGCTCTTGCCTTGGCCAGTGTGTCACTCAAAAATGTTAGTGCAACCCTTGACCTGCAATGAGTTTCATGCCCTTGTTTGGAAATGTGTGTGCGTTCTTTTGTTGCATGATCTTTCCCCTGTTTGCTATCTGCAAGAACCCTGCTGTTATATCTGCACAGCGCTGGAAATAAGAGGGAGGCAGAGGTGCTATTCAGCAGATTCTGACAGGTTCTGGAGAACCGGTAGTGGAAATTTTGAGTAGTTTACAGAACCGTCAAAAGCCACCTCTGGCTGGTCCCAGAGTGGGGTGGGAATGGAGATTTTGCAATATCCTTCCCCCAGGAGTAGGGAGGGAATGGGGATTTTGCAATATCCTTCCTCTGGAGTGGGGTAGGAATGGAGATTTTGCAGTACCCTTCCCCCAGGAGTGGGGAGGACATGGTGATTTTGCAGTATCCTTCCTTTGGAATGGGGAGGGAATGGAGATTTTGCAGTATCCTTCCCCCAGGAGTGGGGAGGGAATGGGGATTTTGCAGTATCCTTCCTCTGGAGTGGGGAGGGAGTGGAGATTTTGCAATATCCTTCCCCCAGGAGTGGGGAGGGAATGGAGATTTTGCAATATCCTTCCTCTGGAGTGGGGAGGGAATGGAGATTTTGCAATATCCTTCCCCCAGGAGTGGGGAGGGAATGGGGATTTTGCAGTATCCTTCCTCTGGAGTGGGGAGGGAATGGAGATTTTGCAATATCCTTCCCCCAAGAGTGGGGAGGGAATGGAGATTTTGCAATATCCCTCCTCTGGAGTGGGGAAGGAATGGAGATTTTGCAATATCCTTCCCCCAGGTGTGGGGAAGGAATGGGGATTTTGCAGTATCCTTCCTCTGGGGTGGAGTAGGAATGGAGATTTTGCAATATCCTTCCCCCAGGAGTGGGGAGGGAATGGGGATTTTGCAGTATCCTTCCCCTGCCATGCCCACCAAGCCACACCACGCCCACCAAGCCACGCCCACAGAACCGGTAGTAAAAAAATTTGGATTCCACCACTGGAGAGAGGATTAGATAAATGCTCAAGAGGAGCAGATAGGAAGAAAGCAGCAACCCCTTTCTTCTCTATTGCGCTGATAGGTTAAATTGTGTGTGTGTTTTTTAATAGGTGATTTCTGTGATGTAAATCAGTGCCAGAACGGAGGGACTTGCCTCAAGAGTCTAGAAGATCAGTCTCCTTTCTTCTGTATCTGTGAAGACGGCTTCACTGGCCCGACCTGCAATGAAACAGAGAAAGGTAAGTATGACATTCTTAATCCCAGATGTTCTCTCTTCTAAACGTTCCAGATGTGGCGTGACCAGTTCCAGACAGTTTTGGCAACGGTGCTGCTGAACTTCAGTGGCCAGAGCAGAGAGGACTCCTAGGGCCATAAAGGAGAGGTCCAGAAGCCACAGATTGCCCTCTATTATAAAATAGGCCACTGATGGCTAACTTTTTCTGCACCGAGTGCCCAAAAGGGAGCATGCTCGTGCGGGGCACTAAGCAGGAAGGATAAAAATCAATGATTTTTTTTAAAAAAAAATCAAAAAAATCAGATTTTTTTTATTTAAATCAGATTTTTTTGATTTTTATCGAATTTATTTTAATAAAAAACTTTTGGGGTAAAAATGTATCGTAAGATAGTTTTCTATGTAAGATACATAAATAATTTAGTTTATTCAGCATGAAATGGAGCTTAGTTATGTAGCATGAGGCTGTATATTCTGCAACACTGGGACTATCGGTGAGTCAACAGTGGGTCAAAGGAGTAGCAGAGGTGACAGTTGCTCTTTAAAAATTATGATTTACATCGAGTTGATTTAAATCAAGCCTTTTTACTAGTGATTTAAATCATGATTTAAATTGTGATTTAAATCAACTCGATTTAAATCAAATCCACCCTGGCACTAAGTGCTGAAAAGGGAGCACTTCGCACGTGCGCTCGTCAGGGCCACGACCAGGAAGAGGAGCTGCCCAGGGGGCATGGGCGCACGTCATAAGGTACTTCCGGTTTCCAGCGTGCGCCTGCGCGCCTGCCAGCAAGTCTTCCACGCATGTGCATGTGCTGATCAGCTGGCAGCCCGCATGTTCTGCATTGGGGGGAGGAAGTGTTTATCATGGACTTTTGAGATGGGAGGGGCCAGAATGAGGGCCAGCACCAATGAGAATTCTCCCTGCTTGAGCGTCATCGGTTTCCAGAAGAAGGAGAGACAATTCTACGGAGAGAGAGAAGTGGAGAAAGTGGGAGGGGGGGATCTTGGCCTGAATAACCAACTTGGGCTTCTCTGCGTGGAACTCTCTCCTCCAGTCAAGGGAGACTCTGCCTGGAGACCGATGACGCTGCAGAAGGGAGAATTCCCATTGGTCCTCCTTCTTTCTGGACATTCCCAATTCCGAAGTTCGAGGAAGCCCCATTCCTGGCTTACAGATCAGCTCTTCCGCACCCACAAAGGCCAGCTGATCGGTACATACACATGCGTGCCAGAAACCCGGAAAAGTAACGGGCGATGCCGCATGTGCCAGGTGACATGGCTTCACATGCCACTTTGGGCACGCGTGCCATAGGTTCGCCATCACGAGAATAGGCCATGTTTGAATGTCCACTAAACCAGAATTCTTGTCAATGTTGCCTTCATTGACAGCACATCTGTCCCACTAAGCTTCTGGACCAGGAGAGGATCGCCCAGCAAATCTGGACAGCTCATTGGATGGTTTATGTCAATGAAGACTCAATCCTCTCAAGACTCAATGTATCTAAAGGTTGAATCATGGCAAATGGCCCAAACTTTATTAATCATTCTTTGGCCTGGATCACAGCATCAGCCTATGGCCCCCAACAATCTGGGTCCTCATTTTACCCATCTCGGAAGGATGGAAGGCTGAGTCAACCTTGAGCCACTCAGGAATCAAACTCCTGGCAATGTGAGCAGAGTTAGCCTGCAATACTGCATTGTAACCATTGGGTGGATAGGTAGGTAGGTACAGGAAAGGAAGGAAGGAAGGAAGGAAGGAAGGAAGGAAGGAAGGAAGGAAGGAAGGAAGGAAGGAAAGAAAGAATAGTACTTAGACTTATATACAGCTTCACAGTGCTTTACAGAGTCAGCCTATTGCCCCGAACAATTTGGGTCCTCATTTTATCCATCTTAGAAGGATGGAAGGCTGAGTCAACCTTTAGCCTGGTGAGAATCGAACTGCCAAACTGCAGTCAGCCGGCAGTCAGGAGACGTACCCTGCAGAACCGCACTCTAACCACTGCGTCACCAAGGCTCAATACTACTCTTAAGAGAGATGGATCTTGCAGAGGCTGATTGCGTTCCTTTTCTTCCCAATTTCTTCCTCCTTCTGCATCTCACGCTTTTAGGTCCCTGCCATCCAAATCCATGCAAGAATGAAGGGGAATGCAGGTTACTTCCCAATCGGGGTGATGCCTTCAGTGAATACATGTGCATATGTCGTCCCGGGTATAATGGCAAACACTGCCAGAACAGTGAGTATGGTTTTCTTCTGGAAAGATATCCACAGGTCACAGGAGATCGAATCCCTAGTGCCGCATAACGGGGTGAGCTCCTGTTACTTGTCCCAGCTTCTGCCAACCTAGCAGTTCGAAAGCACGTAAACAATGCAAGTAGAAAAATAGGGACCACCTTTGATGGGAAGGTAACAGCATTCCGTGCGCCTTTGGCGTTGAGTCATGCCGGCCACATGACCATGGAGACGTCTTCGGACAGCGCTGGCTCTCCGGCTTTGAAACGGAGATGAGCACCGCCCCCTAGAGTCGGGAACGACTAGGACATATGTGCGAGGGGAACCATTACCTTTACCTTAATCTTTTCTGAAAGCCACACACACCCTCCTCGTAGTTTCTTTAGTCCTCCTCCATTCTCAAGGTCAGGTCCACACCTGTTCATTTAGGGGCAGGACTGACAGACGTGTCCCTCAGCCTGATAAACATTCATGATGAAACAGTGGTGGAAACCATCTTCAGTGAAACACGGTTAACAAAGCTGTAGTGTATTGCAACGCCATGTCTGTTCCCGCAAGAGAGAGGGAAAGGGAGCGAGAGAGATTGTTGTGCGTGACAGACCTGAATTTTGCCCTCTTAATAGCTAGTTATACAACTAACAAACAATGGGCATCCTTCCAGCCTTGAAGGACCCATTATTATTATTTTCGGCAATCATAAAAACATGCCATTTCAGTTGTCCTCTTGTTATTATTTTCCCCCGAACCATCACTTTGGAAAAAGAAGCACAAACGTCATGTTCATCTTAACATTTTCTGGATTTTTCCAGAAAACAACAAAGACACAACACGTTGTCTTTCTAAACGAGTATCGTAGATCATCTGAACCAGTGCTGTGTTTTGAGCCACGGACCGTTAACGTTTTTTCAAATAATAGAAAGTATTTGACTAGTCCAGGGGTGTCAAAACTCAAGGCTCGGGAGCAGGATCTGGCCTGCAGGGTACTTAGATCTCGCCCACGGGGCTGCCCTGGAAACAGTGAAGGACCAGCCCGTGCTGCTTTTGCCAGTGAAAACAGGCTCCCGAGTGCCGTTTTCAGCTGCCACGGCCTCCTGCAACCCTCTGCCAGTGAAAACGGAGCTCGGGAGGGCCGCATGCGGCCCTCCCGAGCTCCGTTTTCACTGGCAGAGGGTTGCAGGAGGCCGTGGCAGCTGAAAACGGCACTCGGGAGTCGTTTTCGCTGGCAGAATGCTGAGGAAATCACAGGCACCCCTGACAGGAGTGATGGCGAGCTGGCCACGCCCACCTTGGCCATGCCCCCCCAACCCCCTCCCCCCCCGGAGGTCAAACACAACCCTGATGCGGCCCTCAATGAAATCGAGCTTTTTACACCCCTGCTCTGGTCCTCCTGTTACTTAGGCATGGCTTGCTCGGACTTCCTTGGAACGTAGATCTGGTGGAACCTGGGAGTAATCGTGTTGCATCTAATGGTTTCCTTTCGCCCTAGATGTGAACGAATGCGTTTCCCAGCCCTGCAAGAACGGAGGGACCTGCCTGGATCTGAAGGGCAACTTCGACTGTAAATGCCCCTCGCCCTTCGTGGGGAAGACCTGTCAGATGCGTAAGTCTTTAGTCCCCCGATAGTGAGTTGGAAGAGAGTTAAGAAATGAAGAAGTTCTCAGAGCACCGTTGCTGGGTCTGCCTGCACTGGAAAGACAGGGTTTTTTTTGTTTTCCTCCCGAGACAAAGGTCACCTGTGTTGGCCTGCGAAGGGCAATTCCTGCAGTTCAAGGAATGCTGAGCCATGGTTCACAAAACGTTAAACTCATAAGTTAACCTTTCCTTGGAACCTTAATGCCTGGTGGATTTTGTGGAGAAGTCCAGGCAATTTTCATGGTTGCAACTGATGCTTCTTTTAGGATTGTGATGGTGAACCTATGGCCCTCTCTGTGGGCACGCAAGCTGTCACCCAGCTCGGCACCGCCGTGCATTCGCGCACGCCTAGTGCCGATTTTCGGGTCTCTGGTGTGGGGGCAGGGCACATGGCGGAGACGCGTGCGCATGTGTGGGGGTCTTGCGTGCATGCGTGGGGGCAGGAGGGGGTTTCGTGCGCATGTAAAGGGCCGCTGGGGGTGCGTGCTCCCCCCATGGCCCGTTTTTGGTCCCAGGAGACTTCAGGGAGGCTTGCCAGACCCAAAATGGGCCACGGGGATTCATGCGTAGGGGCAGGGGGCTCACACATGCATGCACGGGGGTGTGAGAGTGTGTGGGGGTCACGCATGCATGCGCTGGGGGAGCTTGGGGGTCACATGCATACACGGGGTGGGGCGTGCGGGGGGCATTGCATTATGAGTGTGGGCATGTGCATGCGTGACCCCCCTCACTCCCCCCAACCCCCCACACTCCTCCCGACCCCCCCCCCACTCCCCCCAACCCCCCACACTCCCCCTGTTTTTGGCACACAACGGCAAAAAGGTTAGCCATCACTGTTCTAGGATGATTTTTGATCTTGAAGGCTACTTCTCCCTGTCCTTTCTCATATCCAAGTACTAAGCAGGTCTGACCCAACTTGATTTCAGACCTTCACAATCTCTTCTTTGCATGACCCACCTCTCTGCTTGTCCTTCGAAGCTACTGAACAGCTGTGAGGTCAGCCATATCTCTGTCACTTTGTCCTTTCCCTCTGGATCTCACCCAGCCAGTCACAAAGAAGGGAAGAGAGGGAAGCAAAGGACCAATGATGGCTATTGGGAAGAAGAGGTGGGACTGCTCAGGGAGAGGTCCCACAGAAAGCCTTTGGTCTGATAAACTCTATATTCTGTGGATAAGCAAGCATATTCTGAGCTTGTTCCTGATGGACCTCAAAGCATCCTGGGGATACGGCAGGCTTGGGGAAATCTTAAGATTTGTGAAAGGAGAACAAAAATATTAAGAGTGGAAAGCTACAGATGGACAGATGTTACAGCTAGAGACTGGAGAGGATTCCTTCCTTCCCTTCCTTTCCTTCCTTCCTTCCTTCCTTCCTTCCTTCCTTCCTTCCTTCCTTCCTTCCTTCCTTCCTTCCTTCCCCTCCTTCTTCCTTCCTTCCCTCCTTCCCTATTCCTTCCTTCCTTCCCCTTCCATTTCTCCTTCCCTTTCCTCCTTCCTTCCTTCCCTATACCTTTCTTCCACTTCCCTTTCTCCTTCCCTTTCCTTCCTTCCTTCCCTGTTCCTTCCTTCCCTTTCTTCCTTCCCCTTCCCTTTCTCCTTCCCTTTCCTCCTTCCTTCCTTCCTTCCTTCCTTCCTTCCTTCCTTCCTTCCTTCCTTCCTTCCTTCCTTCCTTCCTTCCTTCCCCCTGCCATTCAAGGTTGCTTGTTTACTGCTGCCATTAACAGAGATCTTGAGACAAATCTGTCTGTCCTCTCCGCCCTCTCGCCAACCCTCCCCATTTCTCACAAGTCTGAGAAACAAGTATTTGGGGTGGGGGAATCTTGTAGCCTCCTTTCCCCGCGACAAACATTCCCACTCAGAAACCCTGGGATGGAGGAAATGGAAACATTTGGGAATTTGTATGAGCAAGAAAGTAATTCCAGCTGCACCTGGGTATATGCCCCAGCTAGCAATTTTCAGGGCAAAACAATTATCTTCCCAATTGCTCTTCATAGATATCCTCATGATGAGGTTTTTTTTTTTTTTAAACAAAATGGATTAGGTGGGTCTTTGGTTATGACCTGCTGGTTCCTTTTAGTGAGTCCTTGTAGCCAAAAGTGGACTGATCTCACACACACACACACACACACACACACACACACACGAACCTAGGGCTCAGTCACAAGGCAAGAGAACGCATGGACGGTTTCTGCTTTTCTGAACAAATGCAAAAACTTGCTTTCCTTGGCAGTGCAGCCGCAGCTCAGCGCAAAACAAAACAAGCCACACAAAAGGCCATTGTGCTTTACAGGGGTTTTTGTTTTTTCTTTGAAATGCGTTTAAAAAAAAAAAAGCATAAAAAGAGCTTTGTCTTTTTGTTTGTTTAATCCTACAACTGCCCGGTGAGGTAGGCTGTATTGCAACGGCTGATGGCTTACCCAAGGCTGTCCAGCATGTGTGAAATCTCTGTTAAAAGTTTGAACGACGTTTTTCTAATCACCTCTTGTTCTTTGCTTTTATGATTGCTTTTAAATCAGGAGGTAACTGGAATTCTCTGCTCGCACTTTTCCTTCCTTCCTTCCTTCCTTCCTTCCTTCCTTCCTTCCTTCCTTCCTTCCTTCCTTCCTTCCTTCCTTCCTTCCTTCCCTACTTACCTTCCTTCCTCCGTTCTTCCCTCCCTCCCTCCTCCCTTCCTCCCTCCCTTCCCCTCCCTCCCTCCTTTCCCTCCCTCCCTCCCTCCCTCCATCCTTCCTCCCTCCCTCCCTTCCTTCCCTTCCTCCCTCCCTCATTTCCCTCCCTCCTCCCTTCCTTCCTCTCTCCCTTCCTTCCTCCCTCCCTCATCTCCCTCCCTCCTCCCTTCCTTCCCTCTCTCCCTCCCTCCTTTCCCTCCTTCCTTCCCTCCCTCCCTCTGTCCTTCCTCCCTCCCTCCCCCTCCCCTCCCTCCCTTCCCTTCCCTCCCTCCCTTCCTTCCTAATTTGTATGCCATCCACCTCATCAAAGGCTTCTTATGCCACTTTATAGATATCCCCCCCCCCCAAAAAAAATTATTTAACACTTCTGTAGAGTTCAGGATCCCTCTGAGTCATTTCTTGAACTACTTGATGTGTGAATGATGCTCTTTTCATTGCAGCCAGATCCATGCTTGGAGCCCGAGTTCCCTAGGAGTACATTGGATAATTGGGTCCCAATTTTATAAGAAAGTCTCCTGGGGGTTTTTTTGTTTTGTTTTTTTCTTGTATTTTTAAATTCTGATTCTTACATTCCTCCTCTGCCATTGTATTCCAGCTTTGTTCCAATGCTCTTGTTTTCTTCTTTCTCCCTCTCCAAAATTCACCCACTCCAGGCTGCAAAGATGAGTTGGGCATGCAGACAAGAGCTATTGCAGACACCCAGCTTACAGCATCATCGATGTATTACGGCTTCCTGGGCGTGCAGCGCTGGGGCCCTGAACTCGCTCGCCTCCACAACGGAGGAGTTGTGAACGCCTGGACAGCCAGCAGCTATGACAAAAAGCCTTGGATTCAGGTATAGGTGCAAAAGGAAGCCTCTGTTCCAGGAGGCAAGAAGGGTGTCAGGGGCTGAAAATGGCTTCGGGGCTGACAAAGGGGAATGGAAAAGTGTGGCCATTATCCATAGTGGCACAGTGGTTAGAAGGCAGTATTGCAGGTTAACTCTGCCCACTGCCAGCAGTTCGATCCTGACCGCCTCAAGTTGAACTCAGCCTTCCATCCTTCAGAGGTTGGTAAAATGAGAACCCAGATTGTTGGGGGCAAGAGGCTGACTCTGTAAACTGCTTAAAGAGGGCTGTAAATCACTGTGAAGGGGTATATAAATTTAAGTGCTATTGGTGTTGCTGTTACCACTGTATGGATTGGCTTCAGAGCTGAGTGGCTCTTGATGATTGTGACATGACACTGGGGGTTCTTCACCCAACCTGCAGCTGAGACATGCAACAATTAGCAGAGAGTGTCTATGGAGATTTCCAGTCATCTAGGTCAGGGGTCTCCAGCCTTGGCAACTTTAAGACTTGTGGACTTCAACTCCCAGAGTTCCTCAGGACCACAAGTCTTAAAGTTGCCAAGGTTGGAGAGCCCTGATTTAGGTCATTGTTGTCCCAAAGGTGCTTTCCCCCCTCCACCCCCTTTAAGAGGCAACTGGACTTTCTTGTTTTTCTTTGAGGACATTTCGCTTCTCATCCAAGAAGCTCTGACTGGATGGTGGGGAATGGAAGGTAGTCATTTGCATTCTTTTAGAGAGTCCTCGAGGGAGGCCACCTGGGGGTTTATCTGTGTCCTCAGGGTCACCTGAGCGATGCAAATGGGCGAGGAGCCTTCTTGGAACTGTTGAAAGGACTGTGTTGTAGACTGGAGATACATGACAGTCGTGTCTCTCTCCCTCTGTTGAGAGAGGGCTCTTCAATTTTGACATAGATGGCCTCTTTGACCCCCCCCCTCTCAAACCAGTGGTCCTCTCTGTCCAAAATGTGGACTTTGCTGTCTTCAAAAGAGTGGCCTGTGTCTTTTAAATGGGGATGGACTGCTGAATCTTGTCCTGAGGGATTTGTTCTCCTATGTTGTGCCACGCATTTATGAAGTCAACTAGGTGTTGTTACAAAGGGACAAACAAAGGAATGCAGTGGTTCAGTGGCTAAGATGCTGAGCTTATCGATCAAAAGTTTGGCAGTTCAGCGGTTCGAATCTCTAGTGCTGCATAACGGGGTGAGCTCCCGTTACTTGTCCCAGCTTCTGCCAACCTAACAGTTCGAAAGCAGGTAAAAAATGCAAGTAGAAAAATAGGGACCACCTTTGGTGGGAAGGCAACAGCGTTCTGTGCGCCTTTGTGTTGAGTCATGCCAGCCACATGGCCACGGAGACGTCTTCGGACAGCGCTGGCTCTTTGGCTTTGAAACGGAGATGAGCTCCGCCCGCTAGAGTCGGGAACGACTAGCACATATGTGCAAGGGGAACCTTTACCTTTAGGTGTTGTTAGATTGCAGCTCCTTTATCTTTTTAGTTGGACAAGCTTGCTAAGTTGATGGAGTTAAAGACCATCTGGAGAAATTACACGTGCCTGCCAAGATTAAACTTCTTTTTATGCTTCCTTTGATATCACAAAAGCTTTCTTTAAAAGATAAACACACTGTCAGGATTTGCTGGTGGTGATGTGATAGATCTGAGGAAGGAAAGGTAAACTTCTCTCTTGTTAAGCTTCCTTATAATCCTACCTCTTTTTTATGTTAGCCAATTTTATTAGTTTCAGAAAGAAATAAAATACAAAATGGCAGGAAAAGAAGAGAGGGAATCAAAGGGAATAAGAAGTTAGAAAGGACAAGGAAAAAAATGGAAAAAAGAAATACAAAAAGACTGACTTCCAACATTCTTCAGAACAGATCCAACTATATGATAAAATAACCTCTTAATCTACATTGAAACAGAAACACAAAACGATAATATAAAAAGTATACAAATTTAACATCTCTTGTTCACAGTGAGATGGGAAACAAAACATTTTTAAAAACAATAACAACAATAAAGCTTGCGTTGATCCTTTGTGCTTGGCATGGGAATTCTTACAGAATTTTTCATTTTCTGGTGATAAGTTCATACTATAAGTATTATATTTAATTTCTTGGCTTTCTTTTAAAAACAAACAAACAGATCCATGCCCTGGGGAGATTACAATTTAACTTTTTCTTATGAAAATTACTGTGTTGAGCTAATTAACTTGAAACCGAGTTCACATATGCAGAACAGACTTAAAGAATAATGTAACTTCAATACAATCTGACTTTTGACACAGGATCAAATACTTGGTTCTGGCTGTTTTCGTTTGCTTTTTGATTTGCTGTTTTCATTTAAGTACCCAGCCAATTTGATTCATTCTGCCTCTTTTAAACCCCCCCCCCTTTTTTAAATTCCATGCAGGTCAATCTGTTGAAAACGATGTTCCTCTCTGGGATTGTTACTCAAGGGGCAGGCCGTGGAGGATTTTCAGAGTATGTCGAGACTTACAAAGTTTCCTACAGTCTAGATGGACGAGTATTTCAATTCTACAAAGATGAGAACCAGAATCAGGAAAAGGTGGGTAAGAGAGAGAGCGACTGAAGGCAAAAGAAGGAAAGAAAAATGAAGGAATTATTTTAAACCACGCTTATGATACGTAGAAAGGACGCGGTAGCTCAGTAGCTAAGACACTGAGCTTGTCGATTGAAAGGTGGGAAGGTAATAGCGTTCTGTGCGTCTTTGGCGTTTAGTCATGCCGGCCACATGACCAGGGAGACTTCTTCGGACAGCGCTGGCTCTTCGGTTTTGAAACGGAGATGAGCACTGCCCCCTAGAGTCGGGAATGACTAGCATGTATGTGTGAGGGGAACCTTTACCTATGATACGTAAGCATTTTGGAATGATCAGATTTGCTTTGTTTACATCGCAATGTTATCCTTTCAAGAGCATAAAAGTGGACAACAAAAGCATTTTCAAGTGTTCTACAGAAGGAGGATCTTTGGCTTCCTTTAACGCTTCATTAATTCTTCCCTTAATTCTTCTTTCTATTAAAGCAAAAGCCTAAAGCTTTCACATAAAGAGCGATATCTCTTCTCCCCTCCCTTCGTCTTCTCTTCCTGTTTCCTTCCTTCCTTTTTCCCTCTGTCTGTCTCTCCTCCACTCCTCTTTTCTTCCTGTTTCCTTCCTTCCTTTCTCCTACCTCTCTCTCCTCCACTCCTCTTTTCTTCCTGTTTCCTTCCTTCCTTTCTCCCTCCCTCTGTCTCTCCTCCACTCCTCTTTTCTTCCTGTTTCCTTCCTTTCTTTCTCCCTCCCTCTGTCTCTCCTCCACTCCTCTTTTCTTCCTGTTTCCTTACTTCCTTTCTCCCTTCCTCTGTCTCTCCTCCACTCCTCTTTTCTTCCTGTTTCCCTCCTTCCTTTCTCCCTCCCTCTGTCTCTCCTCCACTCCTCTTTTCTTTCTGTTTTTTCCTTCCTTCCTCCCTCCCTCCCTCTCTCCCTTCCTCCCTCCCTCTCTCCCTTTCTGTCTTTCACACATAAAAAAGTTTCCCATCAGGAAAACGTGTGAGTTACATGTGTAAAGTAGTGTGATTTGCATTTAAAAGAAGGGAAAGGCCTTGGCAATTTATCTGAGCGATGGTGTAAATTGTTGTAAGATGTATAGAAATTCTTTCTATAGTATGAAATATTATAAAAATTCCTGGCAACTAGCTGGATTACAATAGTAGTATCTGCAGTTTTCCTGGCAAGATTTTGGAAGTGGTTCGCCATTGCTCGCTTCCCAGGCTGAGAGGGAAGGACTGGCCCAAAGTTACCCCGCTGGCTTTGGGTTTAAGTTGGGCCTAGAACTCACGGTCTCCCAGTTTCTAGGCTGGCACCTTAACCACTACACCATAATTTTCTCTTGTACAGAAAATTATATGTTAGGTAATATTGTAAACAAACAGGAGCAAAATTTTCCACAATTATTTTTTTAAAAAACCTTGGGGATATGAGGTGTGTGTGGGGGGGAATGACTTAGTATCTGCATTACTAGAATTCCATTCCTATAGACTGACTTTCTAGCACCTTGCCCTCCCCTATACTTAACGCTAATTATATTTAATTTTCACCCTGCTCCAGATGGGCCAGTAGCACTCAGTTTATAGCCTGAGGGTATTTGAAGAGCTTCAGTTGGTGTTAAATATTTGGAAATCCAGCACCTCTGAATTTTTTTTTTATTATTATTTTTTTTGCAAGCCCCGGCTAGCAAGATAATCAGAAGCACATTTCTCTTCGAGCATCATTGACTTTGTCAGTTCCTCTTGGGCTTCCTTTCTCTTTCTCTCTGCTCTCTCTTTCTCCCCCTCCGCCTCATTGAAGTTCTTCTTACTTTGTAGGGGGAAAAAAACACACAAAGCACCTTTGAGGGAGTTAGTTCCAGTATTAATTTGAGGCACGTGGGGTGTAGCCTGTAAAAGCTGAATGCTGCCTTGACCTCATTCTTAAAAAAAAAAAAAGGCTATGTAAGTTACTCTCCCAAGTCCCAGCATCAATGAGCAGTCAGAACTGGTGAAACTGTTAGAAAAAGTTGTCATCTGAATTTGTCAGCATCATGTTTACTCAGGACCAGGGTTGGGGCTGCTGGGGGTTCGCAGGGGTTCGGGAGAACCTCTAGCTAAGAATCTGTGCAGTTTGGAGAACCCCCAAATCCCACTCCTGGCTGGCCCCGCTCACCCCACCCCTCCTAGGAGACCCCACGTGGCCCGTTTTGGATGCAGATAAGTTCAGGGTGCCCATGGAGGCTCGGGGAGGATGAAAAACAGGCCTACCGGAAGTTTGGGAAGGCCCATTTTTGCCTCCAGAGGGCCTCCGGAGCCTGGGGTGGCCGTTTTTGCCCTCCCGGAGGCTCAAAGAAAGCCTCTAGAGCCCGGGGAGGGCAAAAACGCCCGCCTCCCCCGCCATGGTGCAGGAGGCCGACTAGGCCACGCCCACCATGGCCATGCCCATCCAGCAATTGGGCAGAGAACCTCTTGCTAAAATTTTTGAAGCCCACTCCCGCTCAGGACTAAGTTTTAATGATCGAGTGCCTTGTATTCCTATAAACATTACAACAGTCAGCCAAAGTTTGTTGATCTGGTTAAATTAACCAGGTTGTTGCATCCTTGCTCTCTTGTTCAATATTACAAAGAAAAGTCTTTTTTTTTTCTTGAACTCAATGCTAAAAATACTAAAACCCCACATGCTGTAACTGGGTTTAACTAGTTTTTATTTTATTTATTACATTTATATGCCGCCCCATCTCACTATCCCACTGGACAGCTTACAGTGCGATAAAAACATAAATATAAAAACAATTAAAAATCACAAGAGTTTAATAAGCACTAAAAACCAGGAGAGCATGAACAGTTATGTTTAGCTTCGTATAATTTGAATTGCTTTTCACCAACATTTCACAAAATACATTAATTTGGGCCAAAGGGACAAAAGTAGGATGGGCGCAGAAGCTTCTGTTATGAATGGATTGAATATATATAAAATAGTATGTTGTATCTTTTAATGTGGAATATAACAAATGAATATTGTTTTACCTTGATTCATTTGCCAGTTACAGGAGTGGCGTGGTGGCCTAGAGGTGGAGCTCTCGCCTCACAATCAAGAGGCTGTGAGTTCAATTCTAGGTAGCAGCAGGTATTTTTCTCTCTGGGCATAAAGAGAAAATATCTGCTACGAACTCTGCATAGGCGTCAGGAAGGGTATCCGGCCAGTAAACATTCAGCTCCATTCAGTCACCCCGATTCTACCCCGATGCAAAGGATTACAGGGTCATAAAATCTGTCAGTTACAGGCTTTTATTTCTCTGCAAAGCTTAATGTTCTTTAGTTCATCAATTATAGGGATTATCTTTACTTATTTTTAAGCAGTAATATATAATAGTATCATTGTTGAGTTGTATTATCCTACGCATGCAGCTTACCGTAGTACAATGCAATCTTTATTTTGCTCAGTGATCCATGTGCAATAAGATAGAAAAGCTTATGAGAACAAATAAATATAGATCAATCGGGGATATTAGTACTTGATGTGTCTTAAATTCTGCCACAGGATATTTGCCTATGGTGTTGTCATTAGGATCAGAAGGTAAATACTTTGTACACCAAAGATCTGTCCATCCAGAATATTGTTGTAAGATATACAAAATGATCGAGTGCCTTTTATTCCTGTAAACATTACAACAGTATGTGAATGACGGTTTTGATTTCTTTTGAATTGCATGGACAAGTTTGTTTAAGTAAAGACGGTATTGAGTATCTGTTCTGCAAGAAAAGAAGATAGCAAGATATTATGCTGTGTCCAAAAGAAACCCTGTTCAACTTAGAAAAAGTGGGAGATGTTAGATATTTGGTTAGTATACAGTAGTAGCCAAAATTGTGGAAACTTTTTGGGAAGAGTGTATTTTCTAAAACTAGCTAATAACACTCCAACACTACTTGTTGGAGTAGTACCATAAAATTATATATCAATGGAAAGATAATTTAATCAAGAATGTAATGCAATAACTTTTATGAAGGATTTGCTATTAGAATAGCAGTTACAGCATAAAGAAGAAAAGTGAAACACGTAGAAAAGATGAGATAAACAAAAATTATCACCATATTTTTTTAAAATAATTTTTTATTAAAGATAGACAAACAAAAACATACATACAATACATGACATAAACAAACTATACATTAAAATCAAGTCTTGCAACTTGAACCTTACGAAAAAAGAAAATTACTTCGGTATTCTATATTTCTACGTATATATATCTCCATCATTCAAAATATATATATATATATATCACCATAGAAAAAATACGTACTATTCCCTCCCAAAAAAGTGGTGTTATTAGCTAATTTTAGAAAATACACTTTTCCCAAAAGGTTTCCACAATTTTGGCCACTACTATAGATACCAACTTCTATTGTATAGAAAATCTGAGTTTGTTTAGCTTTGAAAAGCTAGGTGGGGTAGTAGGAACTAGCTCCCCCTTTTGGTGAAAAAAAAAAGCTTGATGCCAGCAGTGCTACCTAGAAAATGTCATTCTGATGCTCTTCCAAGAATCCTTGTTATCCAAAAGCATTCTTAGATGTTTCAAAATATGGATCTGCTAAATCTTGTTAGCTGTATGATCCAGATTCTTAGTTTAGCTCTTTTCTCAACTCTCTCCCTCATATTTTTTGATATATTATAATTAAGTGTTGGTTTTGCTTGCTGTAGAGCAGGGATGTCAGACTCAATTTCATTGAGGGCCACATCAGGGTTATGTTTGACATGGGGGGGGGGAACTGGTGGGCGTGGCCATGGTGGGCATGGCCAGCTCAATGTCACTCGTGTCAGGGGCGCCTGTGGTGGCCTGAGCACTCTGCCACTGAAAACGGGCTCCTGAGCTCCGTTTTCACTGGCAGACGGTTGCAGGAGTCCGTTGTAGCAGAAAATGGCTGCCCTCCCAAGCTCCGTTTTCACTGGCAGACGGTTGCAAGAGGCCATCGTAGCTGAAAATGGCTGCCCTCCTGAGCTCCGCTTTCATTGGCAGAGGGCTGCAGGAGGGTGTCGCAGCCAAAAGCGGTGGCCCTCCCGAGCTCCGTTTTCACTGGCAGAGGGTTGCAGGAGGCCGTTGCAGCTGAAAATGGTGGCCCTCCTGAGCTCCGTTTTCACTGGCAGAGGCATAGTGGGCCGGTCCTTCGCTGTTTCCAGGGCAACCCTACGGGCCACATCTAAGAACTCCGTGGGCCGGATGTGGCCCATGGGCCTTTAGTTTGACACCCCTGCTGTAGAGGATAATAGCTTCCATGGGGTTTTTTTTGAGTCCAACTGGGCTTTAGGAACTTAAATTAGTCTGCATCTCCGTAGGTCAACCCATGTTCCTGTCATACTTATTTTTCAAAGTTGACTTAAAAGTATAAGTGGTTCAAGACAAATTATCCGTGTATCCAAAAAGGGATTCACATTCTCATATCCCTAACCGAAGCTCCATAATCAAGCCTTTATGCTATTATTGTACAAGTACTCTGTTTCCCCAAAAATAAGACCCAACCAGAAAATAAGTCCTAATATGATTTTTCAGGATGCTTGTAATATAAGCCCTACCCCAAAAATAAGCTCCAGTTAATCTTGTCAGCCAGATGGGTACATTTAGTACCGTATTTCCCCCCCCAAAATAAGACCTAATCAGAAAATAAGCCCTAATGTGTCCTTTGGAGCAAAAATAATATAAGACCCGGTCTTATTTTAGGGAAAACACAGTATATATGGCAAAACAGTGTCTCCAGGACTGTATAGCCTTGGAAAGGGATTCACAGTCCTACTCTTAAGATACTCTTCATTTTGTATTTTTTCCTTCCTGCAGATTTTCTCGGGCAATCAAGACAAACATACCCCAGCGACCAACATGTTTAATTCTCCAATCGTCGCCCAGTATTTCCGAATCCACCCAGGGAAGTGCTATCGTGGCTGCACGATGCGGTTTGAACTGATTGGCTGTGAAATGAATGGTAAATGCTTCCCATTGGTCTAATGAATTTGGGTGGAGGGGCACAATCTCGCATGGATAATTGGGCAACGGGGGCTCTGGCGCCTTCAGATAGTTTTCTTGTTTCCACCCGACATCCTTTTACTTAACTGGGGACTGAGCAGAGGAAAGCAAAAGTGCTGACAGAAGATTATGGAAACCTCTGGAGAGGTTCTCTGGAATCCAAAACGTCATTTTGGAGCGCTCCTCCTTTCCAATAGCCCTTGAAAATTGAGCTTGTCCTTTTGACACCTGGAGCGCTTGGGACAATTGGCCAGCTTGGTGTATTATAAAAATTAAAACGGCGCCTGGGGGGCGGGGTTAAATTACTCCTCAGGAAAGGCAGAATTTTGCAAGCTGTCTAAATGATATAGATGACCACGGTCAGCTTTTTTGCATAATTCGGGGCTCTGCTCCGAAAATGGAGAAAGCTAGAATGATGGACAGTCTTGAGCAGGGGTCAGCAACCTGTGGCTCTGGAGCCGCATGTGGCTCTTTTACCCGTCTGCTGCAGCTCCCTGGCACTCAAAATATTCGTCACAACCACCAATGTGCGACACCCACCGGCACGTGATTTATTGAGCTTTTCAACCCCTGGTAGGCCAACCATGGATAAAGCCAAGAAAAGAAAAGTTTCAGAAGAAAACAGAACATTTAATTCAACTACATATGCTAGTTTTGTGGCTGCTCAAGAAATAGGCACAGGAAGGGTTTTGTGGCTCCCGGTGTTTTGTTTTTTTCTTCCTGTGGGAAACAGGTCCAAATGGCTCTTTGAGTGTTTAAGATTGTAGACCCCTGATCTAGGTAGAAAGTAGAGATGTTCAAAAGACTTCATTTCAAAGCATTTTGTGATCTATCCTGTGTCAAGTCCATTCCCGAGTGCCCAAGATAGGTCATTTTGCACTTGAAATAATTTCACACTCCCAAATGTGAAACTAAATGTTCGTTTTGTTTAGTTTTTATAGTTTTAATATAGCTTTCCTGCTGTTTTGACTGGGAGCTGCCCCGAGTTGGTTATAAGAGGAGTGGTTATATGAATGTTATAAATAAAATGGCTTGAAATGAAACATTTGCACGCCCTTAGTAGAAAGAAAGGAAAAAAGGAAATTAGTAGGAAAATACAGAAGAATGACAATTGGAAGACAAAACCATCTGTTCTACAGAGCCAGAGAGTTGTAAATCTATTAAGTTGATTTCATTTTTTAAAAAAAAATTGCACCCAAACACAGATATCTTTGGTGCACATTTCCCCAAATCTATGCACTATTTGCAGTTTTGCTTAATAACTATTTTTGTAAATACTTTGCATTTCTATATCTTCATGGAAGCATGTCCTTTTGTACAAGCATTTTCCCAGTTCCTGTCTTTTTAAACAGATGAGGTGCATTGCTACATTCAGAGGACTGGGCCTTTCCAACGCTAACTAATCTTACAGTTTTTGGAGATGGGTTTGAAAATGCAAAAAATTAAATACTTCCCCATTCCAGTGTCAGTGACTGTCAATACAAAACTAGATAAATGCACATCACATCCTTCATCTGGAGTGTAGGATTCTGGCAGGTTGTTACTGCATAAATCTCCCCAATATGTCAGGGGCCGCCACAAAGAAGAGGGAGTCAAGCTATTCTCCAAAGCATCTGAGGGCAGGACAAGAAGCAATGGATGGAAACTAATCAAGGAGAGGAGCAACTTAGAACTAAGGAGAAATTTCCTGACAGTTAGAACAATTCATCAGTGGAACAACTTGCCTCCAGAAGTTGTGAATGCTCCAACACTGGAAGTTTTTAAGCAGATGTTGGATAACCATTTGTCTGAAGTGATGTAGGGTTTCCTGCCTAAGCAGGGGGTTGGACTAGAAGACCTCCAAGGTCCCTTCCAACTCTGTTATTTTAAATGCTAACCTGAAAGCATCCTCTATCTGCATCAGCGATCATCAAGACACCCTCTGGTGGTGGTTTTTATCTAAATGTCTGTTGTTGCTTTTAAAAATTGATCTTCCTCTTGTGGGACTTTTTTTGGAGGGGGGGGGTTTCTCCTTAAAGCCACCATCCTTGGGAGAGTCTTCTTCCTTCCAAACTCTTGCCTTTCACTATGTCTATAAATCGTTGTGTTACAGTGTATTTCAACACGGCAGGTTGCTCGGATCCGCTGGGCATGAAGTCCCATCACATCTCTGACCGGCAGATCACAGCCTCCAGCGTGTACAAGACTTGGGGCATAAGTAGGATGTCTTGGCACCCTTACTACGCCCGCCTTGATAACACTGGGAAATCCAATGCCTGGACTGCCCTCACCAACAAGGCAGGCGAGTGGCTTCAGGTATGTCCTTGCCAGAGGGGATCAAAGCTGGCGTAAGAAAATTAGAAAATTAATAATGGAAGAAGATCCACAAACTAGAAATAAATACAGGTGCAAAGATATACATAAGAACATACACTGCAAGCAATAGTATTATTGGACTGTACGCAGCTGTAAATCAAAACACATCGTGATAGATGTATAGACGGCAATGGTATAACCATGGAAATAATGGATATAATTGTGACGTACAATATTAGGCATGTAAAAAGAGACTATACTATATGATTAAGAGAAAAAGGGTTGCGTTTAGGGTGTATAACATCATGTATATTTAAAAAGGGTCTGATGCAACCAGCACACTGCTGTTGCAAAATTGAAACGGTGATGTAGAATAAAGGAAAATGCACAATAAAAACGTTATTAAAAAAAAAAAAGCTGGCGTAAGAAGAAATGGTTTTAGCTGGAATCTGCGGGGTAGGGCTGATAAACGTGGTCCTTATTGTAACCATCCAGCTTCCTTGCATCTGTTGGCCGCCAGCCCTTCTATCAGCCGAATCAGATAAGGAGGAGGTGTGGGAATCAGGATCAGCATCAAGGCAACCTGAGAGCTCCGAGGGGGAAGAGGGAATGGAGCTGGCCGAGAGATAGACAGAGGCTATCCGCAAGCCCTCAGATGGAGAGTCAACAGCCCCCAGGTCTGGAGGTGGCTGATGAGGAAGAAGAGGAACAGCTGGGTTCAGTGCCTAACATGCAGATGCACAGAAGGCAGAGGAGAGGAGAGCAGTGGAAATCTGTGGGCCGATCCCTGGGACAGAAGAGCCACCACTGCTAACGAAGCCCCATCCTAGCTCTGGGGATAAAAGGCAGGGGGCGGAAATGAATAGATGTGGCAGATAACAGGAGGGCCTCTGAGAGGGCGGGGAAGGCCGTTTTCACCCACCCCAGACTCATAGAGAGGATCTGGAGCCAGGTGAGATAGAAAAACGGGCCTACCGGGCCATCACGTGCCAGGAGTGGGGGGGGGAGGGAAGGTTACGCGTGCATGCGTGGGGGCGGTGCGCATATACTTATGGGTGTGGGCACATGCGTGTGCAAACCCCCCCACCCACCCTCCTAGCACGTGATGGCAAAAAGGTTAGCCATCACTGGTATAGGGTCTTCTGCTTGAGCAGGGGGTTGGACTAGAAGGCCTCCAAGGTGCCCTCCAGCTCTACACCGATCAATTGATTTTCTTCAACCGGTGGGATTATTATGCTTGTTTTCTGCAGATTGATCTTCAGAAATTGAAAAAAGTGACTGGGATCGTAACGCAGGGAGCACGAGATTTTGGGCACATTCAATATGTAGCAGCCTACAAAGTAGCCTACAGCAATGATGGGAAAATCTGGACTTTCTACCGCGACAACAGGACAAACAGCATCAAGGTAGAATTGGGCAAAATCTTTTTGTAGGATTGGGAGTCAGTGCAGGGTCTATCCATCCATCCATCCATCCATCCATCCATTCATTCATTCATTCATTGATCATTCATTCATTCATTCATTCAACACAGGCTCAGTTTGCAGAACGGTTACAAAACCATCAACAAAAACGTTGGTTAAAGTTATAATGTTCCCAACAGATATAAAGAAATGAAAACAACTTATATCTAAGATACAACTTACTTACTTACTTACTTTATTTGATTTATATACCGCCCTACTCCCGAAGGACTCAGGGCGGTGAACAGCCAAACCGTAAAAATACATAGATGCAAAATTTAAAAACAAAGTAAAATCGAATTAAACAATTTGGCCCAGACAGATTAAAACACCCCAATCATTTAAAAACCGATTAAAATTTGCATAATTAAAAAGTGGGAAAAGATTAGGCCATCAGACAACACCAGGATATTGTTAATTCATTCATAATCCGACTGTTCTCCACAGCACATTTTCTATATGCCATGGAATAGTTCTTAGACTGTTCCATTAATGCTTGTCCTGAAATGTTTCCTCTAGTTTCCCCAAAATTTTATTCCTCTGTGAAAGGGAGGGAAGGAGGG
Source organism: Pantherophis guttatus (assembly GCF_059756535.1). NCBI lineage: Eukaryota > Metazoa > Chordata > Lepidosauria > Squamata > Colubridae > Pantherophis > Pantherophis guttatus. Next base: position 14,220,475 of record NC_142075.1, on the reverse strand, counting down.
ATAGAGGGACAGAGGGAAGGAGAGAGGGAGGAAGGAGGGAGGGAAGGGAGGGAGGGAGAGAAGGAAGGAGGGAGGAAGGAAACAAAAGTTATGAAATAGGACTTCCATCTTTTTTTTTTCAAGAAATAATTGCAATGATACTGAGTCCTCTCTTTCAAATCCTTAGCATTTTCTTTTTCCCCCTGTTTTGTTTGATGAAGAAGTTTTTATGACCTCTCTCTTACAGCTCTTATGAAATTTTGGAATCTTTCCTCTTCCCTGGCTTGGTTAGTTTGTAAGTTTTCCTTTTGAAAAAAAATAAAATACATGACAAAATATACTTCTCCCAGGATGCCCCAAAAGTGCTTTTCCAAAAAGGCAACTGGCCTTCCTTTGTTTTTCCTTGAAGACGTTTCGTTTCTCATCCAAGAAGCTTCTTTCATCCTGAACTGTCAGAACTGAAGAAGCTTCTTGGATGAAAAGCGAAATGTCTTCAAGGAAAAACAAAGTCCTTTTGAAAAAGGATCTTTGGGACAACCATGACCTGGATGGCTGAGGATCTCCATAGACATCTCCAAGGCTGAGTTCTTGCCCTTTAGCATCGAAGTGCCAGTGTTTTTATTGTCACACCAGGTGGCAGCACTTAATCTAAAAAAATAGCTAAACAGGGTCAGATCTACTTAGTACTATGAAGGAAAGAAGACTATCAGGAAATCCAAGGGCGGTAAACTAGATGGGGGGAGTTTTAAAAACATCCCGAAAGAAGCCAGTAACTAATTATTTCTACAGTGTTCCCAAGAAGGCAACAGAGTCACTTGGAGTTAAATATAATTTGAAGAGACTTGACTTTTATTAACATTTCCCTTTTTTTTTAAAAAAACTGGTGTTGCTTGCCTAATTGCCTGTGGTTTCCCTTGCTAAAAATATTTGGAGTCAGTCTATGAATATAAGGCATCATAAGAACAAGTAAAATGTCTCTCTTAGGCAGCAGAAATGTGTTTCTAGCTGGGATTTCCCCCCCCCTCCCACTTTCCCAGACGATTTTAAATTGGTTCTCTCAATCTGCATATTCCGGTAGCCCTTGACTTATGACCACAATTATTACTTTATAGAATTCTTTGTTGGCCAAGTGTAATTGGACACACAAGGAATTTGTCTTTGGTGCATATGCTCTCAGTGTATGTAAAAAGAAAAGATACATTCGTCTAGAATCATAAGGTACAACACTTAATGATAGCCATAGGGAACAAAAAAGCAATCAAATCATACTTGGAAACAATCAATATAAATCGTAAGGCTACAGCAACAAGTTACAGTCATACAGTCATTAATGGAAGGAGATAGGTGATAGGAACGATGAGAAGATTAATAGTAGTGCAGATTTAGTGAATAGTTTGACAGTATTGAGGGAATTATTTGTTTAGCAAAGTGATGGCATTCGGGAAAAAAACTGTTCTTGTGTCTAGTTGTTCTGGTGTGCAGTGCTCTATAGCATCGTTTTGAGGGTAGGAGTTGAAACAATTTATGTCCAGGATGCGAGGAGTCTGTAAATATTTTCACAGCCCTCTTTTTGACTCATGCAGTATACAGGTCCTCAATGGAAGGCAGGTTGGTAGCCATTGTTTTTTCTGCAGTTCTATTATCCTCTGAAGTCTGTGTCTGTCTTGTTGGGTTGCCAACAAGAGAACCAAACCAGACAGTTATGGAGGTGCAGATGACAGACTCAATAATTCCTCTGTAGAACTGGATCAGCAGCTCCTTGGGCAGTTTGAGCTTCCTGAGTTGGCGCAGGAAGAACATTCTTTGTTGTGCTTTTTTGATGATGTTTTTGATGTTAGGTGTCCATTTTAGATCTTGCGATATGATAGAACCTAAAAATTTGAAGGTCTCTACTTCTTATTTTATTGATTAAATTGGTTTGCCACCCATCTCTCGCTGCAAGGTGAGCCCAAAATTTCTGATGCTAAGCAAGACAGACCGTGGGTAAGTAAGTTAGGCCTCTTTCTTGCCAAAGTTTGTTTAGTGAAGGGTGGTGAGAATTTCAGATCTTTGCTAAACGTCTATGGAGATTTTCGGTCATTCAGGTTATGGTTGTCCCAAAAGTGCTTTTTTTTCCAAGAGGCAACTGGACTTTCTTTGTTGTTTCTTTGAAGATGTTTCGCTTCTCATCCAAGCAGCTTGAGCTGAAGAAGCTTCTTGGATGAGAAGCGAAACGTCTTCCAAGAAACAACAGAAAATCCAGTTGCCTCTTGGAAAAAAAAGCACCTTTGAGAGACCTTTGCTAACATCTTAAAAATCAACCTCTTCTTTTCTCCTCCTTCCCCTCTCCGCATAGATATTCCAAGGCAACCATGACAACAATTCTCACAAGAAGAACGTGTTTGATGCGCCCTTCTATGCCCGCTTTATCCGCGTCTTCCCCGAGGCTTGGCACAACCGCATCACATTGAGAATGGAACTTCTGGGATGCGACGAGTAGATGGTTGACCATAGGAGAGATGGTGTCAAGAATCGGACTGCTCCACGTCTCCCCACGGATACTCTTTCCCTTCCCCCCCCAAGAGATCCCATGGGGCTTTCAGTTTCCATCAACATCATCATCTCCTCCATCTTTTATTTTTGCACCGTTCGTAAGAATGTCTTATCTTTCACAGGTTGGGCATTGCCAAGCTTTTAGAGGTGATAACCAGGAGCTGGTGAAAGAAGGAATTTTAGTATGTCCTACCTGGTTCTTTTCTGCCCCTTCTTGCTTTCTCAAATTACGCGCCTGGCTCTTTGAGGCATGGTTGCCCGGTCTGTAGGATCGCTGTATGGCCTCCTCAATGGCCTCCCAACACTGCACTTTAAGGACCCTTTTCTGTGGCAGGGCTCTCTATTTTTAAAGTCCTGCCAAGGTTTGGGTTCTCCTGGAGCATGACCAAACACTGTAGATTTAAGTGAGTTTAGCAGTCATTCTTTCTCTCCAAGGCACCCTCAAAACTATAATTTGGGGAAGCTTTGAGCTCTCTAGCAGAGGTCCTCCCTTCCTCTAGAAATTACAGTTCCCAGGATTCTGTTTTTAGACAGCTGCTGATCCAGCCAATTCCCACCTGTGCTTCTATTTAACTATGCCACCATGAGGGCTAGAAACTTGTATTTCCTTTTTTAGCCACGAGAATGAGATTTTTTCACTGGCGTGAATTCTGTTTTTAGACAGCTGATGTGCATTTTATGGACAAAGGAACAGGTAGTTTTGCCATCCCGGTTTTGAAAATTAAATAGATGTGCCCAGTTTTGTGTACGCATAGATATATATATTGTTCCACTCCAGTTGCTGAGGGAGAATAAGTCATCTTTGCTAATCCTTCTGCCTGAGGAACGTACATCACAATCCTCTCAGCTCCAGCCAGTTCCCACCTGTGCTTCTATTTAACTTTGCCACCATGAGGGCTAGAAACTTGTATTTCCTTTTTAGCCACGAGGATGAGATTTTTCACTGGCGTGAATTCTGTTTTCAGACAGCTGATGTGCATTTTATGGACAAAGGAACAGGTAGTTTTGCCATCTTGGCCTGAGGAACGTACATCACAATTCTCTCAGCTCCAGCCAATTCCCACCCGTGCTTCTATTTAACTCTGCCACCATGAGGGCTGGAGACTTTATTTCCTTTTTTTTTTTAAGCCACGAAAATGAGATTTTTCACTTGCACGTATCCTGCTGTTTTGTCGTTTGTTTTTTTTTTTAGCTTCCCACCCAGGCTCTTCTGAAGCCACTCAATCTCTTCCTCTCCCCCAAGTACGTAGGCATTTTGCTGACTAAAAGAACTGGAAGTGTTTTTCTCTCTTCCCCTCTATCCTTCTCACAGCTGCCACCAAGGATTCTACACCGTCATGTCAACTCTGTGCTTGGCAGAGACGCTAAGAAGAAACAGAATTTTCTGAGGGGAAGAAAAAACATTTTTTTTCTTTAGAAAAACGCAAATAAATGCAGACTGTTCTTTGAGGGAGGGGAGGATTGGGACATATGTCTTTCTGTAGTCGGTGGCTGGCTTTGGGGTGGAATGGGGAGAAATGAGGATGTGGGTTCTGGAAGTAATTAACCCCAGAGCAAAGGAATCCAAAGTTGTAAGCAATTCCGATGACGGCTGTGACTTCGCGATGGGATGCAGTGTTAAAGAAGGACGGGCAATATTAAAAACAAGAACTCTGCTTTCTGATGTCTCTTTCCATGTATGGAACTCAGAAAGAACTTTAAAAACAAGCTTTTTTTTAAAAAAAAAAACCAACAGGTGGAAGGGTGAGTGAGTTGGGGTGATAACAAATGAAAACGCATCTTCCTAGATTCGTTACTTTCGGGACAAACTCAGAGAAACCCTTTGAAACTTTTGTCCAAGTTTTGTATCTCTGGAAATTTAAGCTACCTAAGCGATGGTCAGCTCCGTCCCCGTTTAGTGTCCTGCCAGGCTAAGCTTGGAGAACACTGCCCAATTTCTTCCCATATCGAGGCAAGAAGCAGATGGAAATGGCTACTTCACCAGTATGGCGTAGCCAACATTTTGAAAGCAATAGGACTAGCAATAGCACTTAGACTTATATACCACTTCACAGTGCTTTGACAGCCCTCTCTAAGCGGTTTACAGAGTCAGCCTCTTGCCCCCAACAATCTGGGTCCTCATTTTACCCACCTCGGAAGGATGGAAGGCTGAGTCAACCTTGAGCAGGTCAGGATTAAGCTGCTGGCAGTAGGCAGAGATAGCCTGCCATAGCAATATCACTTAACACTTAGACTTATATACTATTTCATAGGGCTTTACATAGCAATAGCACTTAGACTTATATGCCGCTTCACACTGCTTTACAGCCCTCTCTAAGTGCTTTAAAGAGTCAGCCTATTGGCCCCAAAGATCTGGGTCCTCATTTTACCTACCCCGGAAGGATGGAAGGCTGAGTCAACCTTGAGCCTGTTGAGATTTGAACTGCCAAATTGCAGTCAGCTGGCAGTCAGCAGAAGTAGCCTGCAGTACTGCACTCTAACCACTGCGCCACGACAGCTCAAAGCCCAGCATTGTTGAAAGTTGGGTGGCATACATTGGTGATGCTGATGATGAATATATCCATTCAGTCACATCCGACGTTTGGTGATTCTTTGGGCCAGAACTTGCCACATCCTCTGACTTTACACATCCTCTTCGAGTTTTTCCATGCTCTTGTCAGCTTCAATGGTGTGGCCTGCAATATAATCCTGACATCATACCTTCAGCAGCATCAAACAACATCTGGCTATCCAGATCCTTTGCTTAACGATCATGGTTTTTTTTAAAAAAGGTGGTTAAATTGGAGGACAAGTTGAATCCTTCCTGTTGTTGGGGTGCAGTTGTGTCTTTTCCGAGCTCACCTCGACCCTCCACCCACCCAGTGCTTTTAAACTGCTTCCACTGTGCACTTTGAACCAGTGTACGACATTATTGAATTGTTTCATGAAAACCAAATCAATAAAACCGCATCAGCAAACGCTACCTGTAAAGGATGTCATATAACATTTGAATAAGCCAGCCGTGATCCCCTCCCACGTTTATACTAAAGGTGTAGGGCTTCTCACTCTTCTATCCCTGTATGGATTGAGCTATCAAATGAATAGCTGTAGCACTTAAGATTTATATACCTTATATTCACAGGGCTTTACAGCCCTCTCTAAGCCGTTGACAGAGTCAGCCTCTTGCACCCCAACAATCTGGGTCCTCATTTTACCAACCTTGGAAGAATAGAAGGCTGAGTCAACTTTGAGCTGGTCAGGATCGAACTGCTGGCACTTGGCAGAATTTGCCTGCAATATTGCATTCTAACCATTGGGCCACCAGGGATTTATTACCGTATTTTTCAGAGTATAAGACACACTTCGTCCTAAAAGAGGCTGAAAATTTGGGTGCGTCTTATACTCTGAATGTAGCTTTTTGAAGCTTTTTTCAGCCCTAACAAGGTGCTAGCAACTGAAGTGCTTTCCTGCTCCCTCTTGACTCTCAGCTGTGAAGTTTTCTTTCAGCCCTAAGGAGGCGCTAGCGAGGGAAGCGATCTCCGTGCTTTGCCTGCTTTTCTCATTGCTTCTCTCTCCAAAGATCAGCTGTGCTTTAGAAACTGTTTTTTATCTCCAAGCAGGGGATAAAAACCAGCAAACTAATGTGCTGAAGCTGACCAAACTAAGGATGCTAGTCAGATGAATACCTGGTAGGCAGATTTTTTTCCCCCTATTTTCCTCCCCCAAAACTAAGCTGCGTCTTATACTCTGAAAATTACGGTAAATTAAACCACAATACGGTCGATACATTGGGGTGCAACATTATGAGAACAAAGCATCAAGAACCATTAACCGTCTTCCCTTTGAGGCAGGCATTTAAGCAGGATATGACCAGTCATTGGTCACTGATCCCATATAGCTAAGATTCTCCTGTTGAGCAGGTGTGAGCTTCAATGCTCCGCGTTCAATAATTCCCTTGAGTATTGCAGCAAAGGGCAGCACACCTTGTGCTCTTCTCCACACAATGAAGCCACAAAGGTACACCAGGAAATTCTTGACAATTTACTGTAGGGCAATTCGCTCTCTTTTTTTCCAAATTCTTTTTTTTTTTTTTAACTAGGACAATTGAACCCTTGAGGCTTCAAAGCAGCCAAGCAGAGAGTGTCAGCACAGGGAACAAATCCAATGTACAAGAAGTAGCAAATAAGGGGGCAGATGTAGTTCAGGAGTAAGAAGTGAGTGATTGAATTGTCCTTGGCTGGGGAATATGGAAGGCTGCAGTAGAAGCATCTTCTCCAGATTATCTGGAGGGGGTTTTGGGGCGGTGCAGGGTGGAAGTGAGGCAGTCTTGTTGTGCTGGAAGATGCTGAGAGTAGATATTTATGCAGTGGAGAAACCTTGTAGCAAGGTAAGCACCAATAGGTACTCGGAGTTAATAACAAACTCTTTATTTAAAGAACAATCCAAACAAATTCACGGATGAGAGACTTTGGAAGAATGCTATGGGAACCAAGACGCTCCACCCAGCCATCTCTTGCTAATCCCTTTTTACTTTTCCAGTGGTCAAAATATTGAATTTCCCCAACTCCCCCTTCTGTTTATCTTTAGTATTTTTTTTCCTAAGCAAAGGCCATGTCTTCTTTCCAAATGTAACTTAATAGCATCACTGAAAAATCCTTTTCTTAATATCTCTGCCAGATGCACTGCAGATCTCCAGAGGATTAAACCCTTCGCTGGAGACAGTTCAGGGCTGAAAAAAATTGCGGAGTGCTTTGATCTGGACCTCAAAATCTGTAGAAACCAAAGCAACTGCTAGCTGAAGTCTACACTTTGCCTTTCGGCCAAACCCAAGGGACCATAATGTGACTCAACGTGTTGTCTGAATCAAACCTTTGTGATGTTGGTAAACCATGGCTAATAGTTGACTAAGGTGTGTGTGAATGCCAAGCGAACCATGGTTTGGGTGATGTGTGAACTAGACACGGATTCTTGCATTGTAAGTAAAGGTAAAGGTTCCCCCGCACATGCGTGCTAGTTGTTCCCGACTCTAGGAGGCGGTGCTCATCTCCGTTTCAAAGCTGAAGAACCAGCATTGTCCGAAGACGTCTCCGTGGTCATGTGGCCAGCATGACTAAATGCCAAAGGCGCACGGAACGCTGTTCCCTTCCCACCAAAGGTGGTCCCTGTTTTTCTACTTGCATTTTTTACTTGCTTTTGAACTGCTAGGTTGGCAGAAGCTGGGACAAGTAACGGGAGCTCACCCCGTTACGCGGCACTAGGGATTCGAACCGCTGAACTGCCGACCTTTCAATTGACAAGCTCATCGCCTTAGCCACTGAGCCACCGCAACCCTTTAATTTCTTAATTAATTTTAATTTCTTGCATTGATTGGTACCTAAACTCTTAAACTAGGTGAAACCCAACACCTTGACTCTACAAGGAATTGCTGTGATACTAAGCTGTGCTCCTTCCCCGCTTCAGTTGTTTGCACCATGAAGAAAGAAAGACTTCCATTTCTGAACGAAATGACATTTCCGGTTCTCAGAATGGCTCTTAAGATTCTCCATCACTTTGTGGGAAATTTTCGCATGGCCCCAACGCAACTGCTCAATTGTGTTGTTGCAAACACCGCCAACTACCCATTGCAATTTAGCATAACCCAAGCTGTGAAATTAGTTTGTAAGTTCAGTGGGTGGCGCAAAATTGGCTCGAGAAACCACGATTAACGACATGGAAGCGTGCCGTGCGCATATACATTCGCCGAGCTGGAAGAAGCGGAGTGCCTTTCCAAGTTGGCCGAATAAAAATCCGTCTTGTTCTCACGGGTTTGCGAGCCATTAGAAAAGGGGCATCTTTCAGCGTATTATTATTTTTAATCGTACTTAAACTTCAAGGTTTTGTCATCCGGCCATGTTTCATGGGCGCTCTCATTTGGGTATGGCTCATAGCCCATCCGGGAAGGAGCTGTTTTTCTCCCTGGGAAATTGGGAGGACCCCAGATCCAGAGAAACGATTCAATTGCAGCTCTTCCAGAATCAAAGGTTTTGAGGTGCTAGTCTCAGAGGGAGGATGGGACATTCTTAATTGCTCAGCAGCTCCTTATAAATACTGGGGTCCTGGATGCCGTCCGAGACAGGCACAGCTATCATAAAAGTTGGTGCCAAGGTGGGAGAATGGCTCTACCAGCTGGTTTCGCTCTCCCTGCTCCTTTCATTCTCCCTACTCATGCTTCCATTCAGCCAGTCCCTCCCTCACACCTCTGCTTCACAGTTGTAAATACAACTGTCAGCTCGTTAAACAAAACCCAGGAGCTGGCATTTGGCAGATCAATTAACCGATTAAAGCTTTCATACGCTTGCACATCTAATTCGATGCTTTGGGATAGTTGTGCCTGTCTCTTTTTCTCTCCACCTTTCTCTCACCTAGTGATTCCAAAATGATACTGGGAGCATGTCTTTATCTCTGCTATTTTAAAAATAATAACAATACTTTTGTAGGAAGTTAGCGCCCACCCCTCTCCTAGAAGAATGAAATATTTTAGGAAATATTTAAAAAGGCAGAATATTATATTTTCCCTGAATGAGAAATGGAGAAACATGTTTTAAAGACAAAGCAGCTTCCTGCCTCCCCCCCCACACCTTTGTCAATGGGCCATGAAGGCCTCAGCCAAGCTCACTCATTTCCCCCCACCTTTGTCAATGGACCATCATTTGCAACACAACAGGACCCGTCTAGCAACAGAAACTCACCACATGGCAAGATTCAAGCAAGCTTGAGAGACAACCTACAAAGTTAGCTGAGACCAGTGGTGGGATTCAGCCAGTTCGCACCACTTCGGGAGAACCGGTTGTTAACTTTCTGAGCAGTTTGGAAAACTGGTTGTTGGAAGAAACCATTAGGGCAGAAAACCGGTTGTTAAATTACTTGAATCCCACCACTGGCTGAGACCTCTAGACACCTTTGACAACCAATCAGGATACATTTTTTTTATACAGGAACAAGAAACTCTGAGGTGGGGCACAACAGAGGGCATAAAACCAAGGCATCCCCAGCATCTCGCCTTTCTTTGTTTTCTACTCGGGAACTCAAGCCATGTGCTCCTGTTCAGGAACTCAAGCCATGTGATTCCTGTCCACCATTAAACCATCTTTCCAAGCAGTCTCCATGTTTCCAGTGTCCTTTTCCCCACTTGGAACTGAACCCAGATGGACATTTCTTCCAACACTTTTAGCAGTTTGGTTTTCAACAGAGGCATTCTTTGATCAAGTTGGGTGCGCTCGGTTGAGCTTAGAGCTGCTTTTCAAAGATCTTTAATCCTCTGTATAAAACAGGCAAGACCTCATGACCGATGGTTGGTTGGAAAACGGAACTGTGAAGTCTACCCTTCAAATCTCCCCCCTCCTCCCCTTACCTTGAATTTACTGGATAGAGTTTGGTTTTGTCTATTGCAGTTTCCAGGTTTCTTGCAAATATCACAGATATTTGAGAGGGGTGTCTGTGTGGGTATGTATGCGGATGTGGGTGTGTCCATCCCATTGCACTAAGCCACAATGCATTTCGTTTGCTTTTGGCTCAGCATGCCTGTGAACCGAGCTACTTTGATATATCGGATGAACCAAATTTAAAACAAATCACTGCTTAATGTGATTGTGAATCCAGCCAACATAGAATAGAATTCTTTATTGGCCAAGTGTAATTGGACACATAAGGAATTTGTCTTTGGTGCATATGCTCTCAGTGTACATAAAAAGACAAGATACATTAATCAAGGATCATGGTACAACACTTAATGATAGTCATAGGGTACAAATAAGCAATCGAATCATACTAGAAAACAATCAATATAAATCGTAAGGCTACAGCAACAAGTTACAGTCATAAGTGGGAGGAGATGGGTGACAGGAACGATGAGAAGATTAATAGTAGTGCAGACTTAGTGAATAGTTTGACAGTGTTGAGGGAATTATTTGTTTAGCAGAGTGATGGCGTTCGGGAAAAAAGCTGTTCTTGTGCCTATTTGTTCTGGTGTGCAGTGCTCTATAGCGTAGTTTTTGAGGGTGGGAGTTGAAATAGTTTATGTCCAGGATGCGAGGGACGTTCTCTGAATAGATAGACAAGGTGCTAAATAAATTCCTGATCACCTCTTTTTTATTTATTTTATCTATTTATTAATTTTTTTTATAACATCCATCTCCCTTATAAGGTGACTCTGGGGCAATCTTAAGTTTTCTTTGTGCGTTGAATCAGAAATATTTACATTTTTTGTTTTATTCATTCTGAAAGGACGTTGACTTCAGTTTAAAGCTCTCTCTCTCTCTCGCTCTCTCTCCCCCTCCCTCCCTCCCTCCCTCCCCCCCTCTCTCTAGTTGGCTCACAATACACTGACACTTTGATGTTTTCCAGACCATGGACCTAACAGGGAATGGCCTGTAACAAACTTTTCCTGGTAACCTCTGTCTTTTGCCACCAGGAACCTTCCAACATTTTTTCCCCCTGTGGAGCAGAAACTGATAAAGTCTCCAGAATATCAAGGCAGGAAATAGAGGGGAATCCTGTCTCCCTGTAGGTCGTGCCGCAGAGACAGACATTGTCTCTCACTCTTGCATATCAATCTGCTGGTCCTGCCAGGTGTCTGGAAGGCAGCTGCACCGGAAACACAAGTCTCTGGTCATCCTCCCTTGAAACAAGGAAATTCCTGGCCAGAGATACGGTGCTGAGCCAGAGAGCGATGCCCTGGAAAGACTCTGTCTGAAGTCCATCATGAAAGCCGCTTCCTGAAAGGAGCGGAAAACCCACCATTTCCAATTTATCCTCACGAAAAACTTGGCAGGCTACACTGTAGTAGAAGAAGAGGTCATGTAACTGTGCCCAGTAAACAAAGTAAGAAATGTTCATACAGGATCAAGACCCAAAGTGCCTTGATCTTGTTGAATTATTGTTGGACATGAATAAGGAAAGTCCTTGCAGATTTGGGCAATGTTGTTGTTGTTGTTAGTTGCGAAGCCATGTCTGACCCATCGCGACCCTATGGAAAACATTCCTCCAGGCCTTCCTGTCCTCTACCATCCTCTGGAGTCCATTTAAGCTCACGCCGACTGCTTCAGTGACTCCATCCAGCCACCTCATTCTCTATCGTCCCCTTCTTCTTTTGCCCTCAGTTTTTCCCAGCATTAGGCTCTTCTCCAGTGAGTCCTTCCTTCTCATTAGGTGGCCAAAGTACTTGAGTTTCCTCTTCAAGATCTGGCCTTCTAAAGAGCAGTCAGGATTGATCTCCTCAGGACTGACCAGTTGGATCGCCTTGCAGTCCAAGGGACTCGCAGGAGTCTTCTCCAGCACCAGAGTTCAAAGGCCTCAATTCTTTGGCGCTCAGCCTTTCTTATGGTCCAACTTTGACAGCCATACACTGCAACTGGGAAAACCATATACACACTTTTGTTGGCAGGGGGATGTCTCTACTTTGGACAATGGGTGCCTCCTAAGAAGACTAAGCTCTACTTTTCCTTCTGTAGGCATCTACCTCCAGCTTTAATTATGACATATGGGGTCATGGTGACCCAGAAGCTTTTGCCAAACTGTGACAGCTGAATGATTACCCTGGAATTAGTACCAGGAACAATAACCTCCCAGGGGTGCACCCTTTCTGAAGGAGTTCTAAATGGTTGCAGGAACTTGGCATGCCTAGTCTAGTGAAGAGAAGGACCGGGGGGGACATGATAGCAGTCTTCCAATATTTGAGGCGCTGCCACAGAGAGGAAAGAGTCATGCTATTTTCCAAGGCACCTGAAGGCCAGACTAAGAAACAATGGATGGAAACTGATCAAGGAGGGATTCAACCTTGAAATAAGGAGGAATTTTCTGTCAGTGAAAGCAGTCAACCAATGGAATAGAAGTTGCCTTTGGAAGTTGTGGGAGCTTCATCACTGGAGGCTTTCAAGAAGAGACTGGACTGCCATTTGTTGGAAATGGTGTAGGGTCTCCTGCTTGGGTGGGGGTTGGACTAAATGACCTAATAATCAACTGAGTTAGTTCCTACTAGTACAGGGGTGGGCAACTGTGGCCTTTTTACAACCTGTGGACTTCAACTCCCAGAATTCCTGAGACAGGCAAGCTGTCTCAGGAATTCTGGGAGTTGAAGTCCACAGGTTGTAAAAAGGCCACAGTTGCCCACCAAGCCATGCCTCAGCCACCAGCCACACTCACAGAACCCGTAGTAAAATTTTTTGAATCCCATCACTTCTTCCGCTCATGTGCAAAGATCAATTTGCACGAGCAGAGAGCGCATGGGCACACCGTTCACACAACTGTGAGCCTGTGCCTGCCACTTTCTCTCTCTCTCACTCACACACACACACGTTTGCCTGGGCGGGGCCGGGCCAGGCGGGTTGGGGACCACTGATTCAGGTGGTAGCAGCCAATGGCCATTTCCTCCTTCTGTGATGTAAGGAGAGGCCAGCCAATCATGGCGGCAGAGCGTCGAGCTACCTTGACCCATTTGAGTCCCACCAGTTCAGTCGACAGAAGCCAAAGGTATTTTCTGTAATACTGAAGAAATTCGTTCTCGTAACAAGTGTGGAGATTTGTGATGCTTGGCAAGGGACGGCTATCAAGGCCACGAATCTTCAATCGGTTCTGTTTCCAGGAAGAAAAAGGAACAGGCTGTGCACACCTCGGTACATTCCTGAAGCCTCCTGGGAGCCATTTGTGCTCCGTTGCCACACGCGAGACAGCAGGCAGCGTTTTCCTTTACCTGAAACAATGGAGTAAGTGACTCAGCATCTTTGGCTTTGGGAAATTGCGTATCCCATGATTGTGGAAGGCAACACTTCCAAAAACAGCAGCAGAACAAGAGCAAACACTCTAAAAAAAAAAAAAACCCCAATGGTTTTTTAGATGTTTAACCCAATGTTTATGCAAACTGTGCATAAGAGATCTTTTTATGTTCGAGTTGGTGCTCGCAAACATGCATCGGGCAGCAGCTGCTCACCCATTGAGATGTATCCACCAGTTCCTCATCCATTATGGAAGGATAATGAGTCACCTTCAAACCTCTGGGACCAGATCAGACAGGACGTGATTCTACATAGGTCAGACAGAACAAGAGATTCTACATAGTCCGGAAGAGGAGAATAGCAATAGCACTTAAGACTTATATACCGCTTTATAGGGCTTTACAGCCCTCTCTAAGCGGTTTACAGAGTCAGCATCTTGCCCCCAATGATCTGGGTCCTCATTTTGCCGACCTCAGAAGGATGGAAGGCTGAGTCAACCTTGAGCCAGTCGGTCAGGATCAAACTGCTGGCAGTGGGCAGAATTATCCTGCAATACTGCATTGTAACCACTGGGAGGGAAGGAAGGAAGGAAGGAAGGAAGGAAGGAAGGAAGGAAGGAAGGAAGGAAGGAAGGAAGGAAGAGCACTTAGACTTATATACCACTTTACAGTGCTTGACAGTCCTCTCTAAGCGGTTTACAGAGTCAGCCTATGGCCCCCAACGATCTGGGACCTCATTTTACCCACCTCGGAAGGATGGAAGGCTGAGTCAACCTTGAGTCTTGTGAGATTTAAACTGCCAAATTGCAGGCAGCCGGCAGGCAGCAGAAGTAGCCTGCAGTACTGCATTCTAACCACTGCGCCACCGAGTCCATTGGCCTTTCAATTGCTGCTGCGTTCCAGATCCCATCACCCTAAATTACTGGCCATGCTGGTTGAAGTTCTAGGGGTTAGTTCCCACCGCAGATAGTCATTATGGTGATCGGCGATGAGCGAAGACTTGGTGTGAACCAGGGTGGCAGAAAAAAAGAGTGGGGAGCGGGGGGAAAGGAAGGCAAATACATTTTAGGATGGAGAGGCTAATTCACACATTGGAGTCTTGGAAAAGGGATAAGAATATTTAGAAAAAGAGTGTTCCCTTTGGAGGTTTACAAAAAAGTGGGCAAATTATTAGCATCGCTAATGTAATGTAATCACTTTCTCAGGGGCCTGATATCCCAAGAACAGGAAAGCAGACAAAGCACGAGAATAGGATTCCTTGCTATTGGCGACAGTAGCACCCTTACTGGAAATGGTAGTGTGAAAATGTCCCCCTCAATATTTTTCTTGGGGTTGGAGCCTGCCAAGTGCTAGAAAGATTGGTAGCGAAAGATAGACATACTAGCACTTAAACCAGGGGTGAAATCCAGCAGGTTCTGACAGGTTCTGGAGAACCGGTAGCGGAAATTTTGAGTAGCTCGGAGAACTGGCAAATACCACCTCTAGCTGGCCCTAGAGTGGGGTGGGAATGGAGATTTTGCAATATCCTTCCCCTGGAGTGGGGAGGGAATGGGGATTTTGGAGTATCCTTCCCCTGGAGTGGGTGAGAATGGAGATTTTGCAGTATCCTTTCCCTGCCATACCCACCAAGCCACACCACGTCCACCAAGCCACGCCCACAGAACGGGTGGTAAAAAAATTTGAATTTCACCACTGACTTCAACCTCTAAATAGGAATGATCCTTGGTTCCATTAGTTGAGAATGGTATAATATTATACCTGCTATAATTATATAGAAGTCAAGTGTATTGCAGAAGTGCATAGCTAGAACTGAGAATCGCACATGCCAAAATCCCTAAGTCCAACGTTTCCTTCCCTTAACTGCCTCTGATTGCTGACCCCTCACCTCCTATGACCAATCAGGTTCAAGTAAGATGTTTTCAGAATGGTCACGTCAAGTTTAGGTTGGTATGCAGTTGCCGTCTCCTTCTGGCCAGGTGAACTTGAAGCAGCATCTCAGAGAGATACAGTAGTTACTTTCGCTTTCCCCCCAAGCATTCCTCCTCCCGTCCACCCTTCCTAGAGTTCATGGCAGACTGCATGGTAGCGAAGCACACAAGCAAGCATCAGGTGGCAGCTGATAGACTGAAACATTCACACATGCCTCTTGGCATTCCGGCCATCAAATGGGTGCAAAAACACAGCTCTCATTCATGTGAATTTCACCAAAATATTTTCCATGGAAAAGAGTTTCAGAGGCAAATTCTCTTCCAGCAAACCAAGTGTGAATAGCTAAATTGAGGGAGGGGGTAATGCAAAGACATTTCTCAACCTAGCACTAAAAAAAAAAAATCCCCCCCAAAAAGATTGTAATGTTGGTTTTTTGCAAAACTACCATCATTGGTATTGAATGGGGGGAGTTTATTCCAAGAAACTGCAAAAAAATGCTTCATGGAAATTGGGGGTAACCTGCTTAATTGGGGTTCCCTCTGAACCAATGTTCTTTTCCCAGCACCACCTAGGCACCCAGATTCTGGCGTTTCATTAGAAAATTCTAATCCAAAATCAACAGTACTGTGTGATACATGAAACCTTCAATCTCCTTTTTCCTTTTCTGTAGCCAGGTTCCCCCTCTCGTACTTCAATCAGATTTTAACCTCTATTAAATGTTTCAGCATTTCTCGCACTCAAATCTCTTGCCAAGTTATTTTTATGAAGCCATATGGGAACAAGAAAGAGAGGAAGAGTCTATGGAAAGGTTCTTGTATGTACAAAATATTTTGCCGTATACCGAGAAGTCTTGTGCTAGGAAATGCCGAGGTTTTTTTAGATCTTTCCATTTTTATTTTAAGAACAACATATTTTTTTATTATGCTTCTAATAGCTTACCGCTGTCCTCAGCAGATTTAGGTATGAAAAGGTCTACAGATGCAACACGATAACCAAAATTGATAATATTTATGCGTGACAGAGAATAATCAACAAGGAGTCCAGATTATATGAAAATAATGACAGACATAGCTGCTTTGAGATAAAAAAACCTAATCCAAACCTGAAACAAATAAATGTGTTTTCTTCCAGAGCCTCAACAGGTGGTAGGGAATTACTGTATTTTTTTGGACTATAACACACACTGGAGTATAAGTCGCACCAAGGTTTCGAGGAGGTAAACAAGGAAAAAAGAAATTTTTTTGCCCTCCCCAGTCCCCAGGAGCACTCTGCAGGCCTCCCAAACCCTCTGCAGGCCCCATTTTTGCAAAAAATGGGCCTGTTTTTGGCGAAAATGGGACGTATGGAGCAGGGTTTTGGCTGTATTCGGTGTATAAGATGCACCAACATTTCCACCCTCTTTTAGGGGTGGAAAAAGTGCATCTTATACTCCGAAAAGTATGGTATCTCAGCTCCTAAGTTAAGCAGGGTTGGATAAATACTGGGATGAGAGACTCCAGAGTGAGATTTCCAGAGTGGTTAGCTGGACTACAACACTGATAAACATCACCAAATGCAACACTGGGAAATCACATCTGTATTATCACATTTGATTAAAAAGAGATCCTATCCCCCCTCCCCCATAGTGTGTAGAAATGGGATCTGGCAGACTTGAGATAAATTTGTGTCAGGAGTCTGGGAGGGAGCTAATAGCCATAGCATTTAGACTTATATACCACTTCACAGTGCTTGATAGCCTTCTCTAAGCGGTTGACAGAGTCAGCGTATTGCCCCCAACAATCTGAGTCCTCATTTATCGATCTCGGAAGGATAGAAAGCTGTGTCAACCTTGAGCCGGGCAGGATCGAACTGCTGGCAGTCGGCAGAATTAGCCTGCAATGCTGCATTCTAACCACTGTGCCACCAGGGCTCTATTAAATAAAACCACAATATGGTCGATACGTTGGGGTGCAGCATATTACGAGAACCTTGAGCTAGTCAAGAATCAAACTCCTGGCAATGTGAGCAGAGTTTGCTGCAATATTGCATTGTAACCACTGTGCAGGCAGGCAGGCAGGCAGGCAGGCAAGAAGGAAGGAAGGAAGGAAGGAAGGAAGGAAGGAAGGAAGGAAGGAAGGAAGGAAGGAAGGAAGGAAGGAAGGAAGGAAGGAAGGAAGGGCAGGCAAGAAGGAAGGAAGGAAGGAAGGAAGGAAGGAAGGAAGGAAGGAAGGAAGGAAGGAAGGAAGGAATAGCACTTAGACTTATATACCGATTTACAGTATATTATGAGAACCTTGAGCTAAATCAGGAATCAAACTCCTGGCAATGTGATCAGAGTTAGCCTGCAATACTGCATTGTAACCACTGTGCAGGCAGGCAGGCAGGCAGGCAGGAACAGCACTTAGACTTATATATCACTTTACAGTACTTTACAGCCCTCTCTAAGCAATTTATAGAGTCAGCCTCTTACCCCCAACAATCTGGGTTCTCATTTTACCAACCTGGGAAGGATGGAAGGACTGAGTCAACCTTTGAGCCTGGTGAGATTCGAACTGCAGCTGGCAGTCAGCAGAAGTACCCTGCAGTACTGCACTCTAACCACTGTAATGCACACAAGGCATTATTCCTCGTATTCAACCACCGAAGAACAGTGGTAAGTCAACATGCATACAAGTATTGCTATGGTGATCCTTTATTTGGTGTCAGTCTCAAGCTTTTTTCCCAAACTTTTGGGCCACATAGAGTGAAGAGGAATTGTCTCACGCTGCACATAAAATAGTTAATGCATATAAGAAACAAACCCTACCCGTAAGGCCAACCCAAACCCTTATGAAGCGAAGCCCCCGAGGAGTAGTTTCAATTAAATGTGTGCAATTTTTTTTCCAGGGCAAAGTTTGACCTTTGACTTCGCGAGCCAAGCCTGCATTCCAAAAAGTAGCATCTGGGGCTGGATCAAAATTAAAAACCCCTTTGAGTTGGTCTTAGCTCATGGGAGTTAGAGGTGTTAAGCAGGCAAACTCGGGAAATAAGAAACCCCTGGATTTCTGGAAAAGTCTTCCTCGCTAGTAGTGTAAGTGCAACAATGTCTTGAAAGCAATTCTCTAGCTCAATTTATACCAAGCCTAATTAAGGTGGAATTAATCAAGAGTCTTTTTCTTAAGTTTTCCCCTCTCCTTTGGACTCAGGAATGTTTTTTCTAACATCTCCTATAATGACCTTTCTCCCGTCTCTACATTCTCAGGATCTGTTGATAACTGTTGATAGATCTCTGTTGATAGATGACTTTTGGTAGATAGGCTCATGTTCTTTCTTTGGCAAAGATTTGGAAGTTGTTTGCCATTGACTTTTTCTGGATTTCTTTGCTGAATAAAGAGAGATCCTTGCAGGAGCTACCTAGAGTCCTAGAAGAAAGGCAGGAGAAGATATTTAGCAGGATAACAGAGTTGGAAGGGATGTTGGAGGTTTCTAGTCCAATCTCCGGCTCAAGCAGAAGACTCCAACCCATTTCAGATAAATGGCTGTCCAGTCCCTTCTTTAAAATCTCCAGTTCTGCTGGTTAATGACCACAATTAAATTACTAGATCTGAAAAATCTCCAGTGATGGAGCATTTACAACTTCTGGAGGCAAGCTGTTCCATTGGTTAATTGTTCTCACTGCCCCTGAATTTCTCTTTAGCTCTAGGTTAGTTCTCTCCTTGATTAGTTTCCACCCATTGTTTCTTGCAACAGGGATGTGGTGGCTCAGTGGCTAAGACACTGAGCTTGTTGATCGAAAGTTCGACAGTTCAGTGGTTCGAATCCCTAGTGCCACCACGGGTGAGCTCCCGTGACTTGTCCCAGCTTCTGCCAACCTAGCAGTTCAAAAGCAGGTAAAAAATGCCAGTAGAAAAAATAGGGACCACCTTTGTTGGGAAGGTAACAGCGTTCCGTGCACCTTTGGCGTTTAGTCCAGGGGTGAAATGCTCCTGGTTCAGACTGGATTGCCCGATCCGGTAGTGATGGCGGCGGGTGGTTCGGAGAACTGGTAGCAAAAATCCCTGCACCCCCCCCATGCCCAACTGAGCTGCGCGATCATCGGCCGAAAAAATGCTTTTAAAAGTTAAAAAAAAAAGCCTCTGATGATCGCATGGCTCAGCTGGGATCGTCAGAAGCTTCTAAAAGCATTTTTTTCTGCAACCCCTTCAGCCAAAGAGGTTGTAGGAAAAAAAATGCCTTTAAAAGCATCTGGCGATCCCAGCTGACTTGCCTGATCGTCAGAGGCTTCTAAAAGCATTTTTTTCTGCAACCTCTTAAGGTTGTAGAAAAAATGCTTTTAAAAGTAAAAAAAAAAAAGTTGGCCATGCCCACCCAGTCACATTACCCCCCCCCCACCAAGCCACGCCCACAGAACCGGTAGTAACAAATTTTAGATTTCACCCCTGGTTTAGTCATGCTGGCAACATGACCACGGAGACGTCTTTGGACAGCGCTGGCTCTTCGGCTTAGAAACGGAGATGAGCACCGCCCCCTAGAGTCGGGAACGACTAGCACATATGTGTGAGAGGAACCTTTACCTTTACCTCATTGTTTCTTGCTTTTACTTTTTAATAATTCTGGATTCCCCATGTGCTCAGTCTGTAAATATGAATACAAACAAACATTTACCAACAACGGCAGCCGCTTCTCCCTGAACATAACACTGTTATGTGAGACTGCAAATACCAAGGAACAACAGGTCTCGGGTGCAAGAGAGAAGCCTGCCGAAATAAGAAGCATTCAGACATCAGAGTTTGCCTATCCTGTACAGGGTACCTTCCAAAGGTAACCCCAGAAGCTCAGAAATGTTCCCCTCATCCTTTCTAGACAAGGCTTCCTTGTTTGGGACCTGGAGACAGGCTGGTTTTGTCTGATAAAGCCACTCGCATGTTTATCAGAGAAGCAGAAAGAGAAAGCGTCACTCCAGCCCTTAGCCAAGATACTTGGGCCCCCAAGATCAAAGAAGGAGTCTGGGAAGGAGCAGCATCTGGGTGAGAGATAGCTAGTTGGCTAGGGCTGCCCCCGTGCCGAGCAAGTGAGCCGGGAAGGGAGGTCTGGGGAAGCCACCAGAGACTCGCTAACATGTCCATGTTAATTAAGTAAGCAGAAACAGCTGTCTGGAGGAAGAGATACTCCATAGCTGAACACCAGAGCACAGACTTTGCTTGCAAAAAAATCCCCAGATTTAGGGTGCCATCCCTATGCGGTGCTCCAAGCCGGGCAGATGTTTTATTTAAATTATTATTATTATTTTAAAATCAAAGGCTGTTTTCATTCTACTTCGAGCAGTTCCTGATTCCAGAGTTTTGCCTGGATCCAAACCCCATTTCCTCATCCCTAGAATAACAAAGATGCCCTCGCTAAGCTGCAGCCCAAAGGGGACGAGAGGTCACAGTGCACACAATTTTCCAATTCCTTTTGGTACAACAGTCCAGCAACTAGCAGTTGCAGGCGAGAAGCGAGGAATTTGTGCCCGGAAGGCAAAAGAAACCGCAGCCATCTCCCCCAATCACGCTCCTTGCAGATGTGTTCCGACTAAAATTCACACCATCCAAGCTTAACTCATCTTAACTAGCTTGAGATCAGATATTGGTTATCTTCTGGCTTCAAGAGTCCCAATTTAAGAGACTAAATTGAACTTTTTTTTTTTTTGGTAGCTTGATCCTGATAAAATCAGTCCTCTCTAACCAATACATGTGAAATCATGAAAAATTGCCCTTGATAATATCAGGGCCCTACAAGGGACATGGTGGCTCAGTGGCTAAGATACTGAGCTTGCCGATCAAAAGGTTGGCAGTTCGGCGGTTCGAATTCCTAGTGCCGCTTAACGGGGCGAGCTCCCGTGACTTGTCCTAGCTTCTGCCAACCTAGCAGTTCGAAAGCACGTAAAAAATGCAAGTAGAAAAATAGAGACCACCTTTGGTGGGAAGGGAACAGCGTTCCATGCGCCTTTGGCATTTAGTCATGCCGACCACATGATCACGGAGACGTCTTAGGACAGCGCTGGCTCTTCGGCTTTGAAACGGAGATGAGCACCGCTCCCTAGAGTCGGGAACAACTAGCACATATGTGCGAGGGGAATCTTTATCTTTACCTTAATATCAGGGCCCGGGGAAACTAGTTGCAACGTTTTGCTGCAGATTTGAACATCTTTCTCTTGAATCCATTTTCTTTCAGTCTTCTCGTAATTGCTGGTCAGGATGGCAAATAACATTACCAAAAATTGTCCCAAAGGTGCTTTTTCAAGAGGAAACTGGACTTTCTGGTTTTTCTTTGAAGATGTCTCGCTTCCCCGTCCAAGAAGCTTCTTCAGCTCTGACTTTCCCCACCATCATCCAGTCAGAAGCTGAAGAAGCTTCTTGGATGAGAAGTGAAACTTCTTCAAAGAAAAAAAAAACCAGAATGTCCAATTGCCTTTTGAAAAAAGCACCTTTGGGAGAACCATGACCTGGATGACTGAGAATCTCCATAGACAATTACCAAAAATTGTATCAGAGCAGCGCTGGTTCATCAAACTTGGCAACTTTAAAATGTGTGTCTATGAAGATTCTCAGTCATCCAAGTCATAGTTGTATCAAAAGTGTGTTTTTTTATTTTTGAAAAGGCCACTGGACTGATTTTTTTGAGGAGGAAGAAGAAAAAGACGTTTCTCTTCCTACCCCAGAAGCTTCATCCTGTTATATTGGATGGCGTGGGAGAGGGAAAGACAGTTATTGACAGTTAAGATTAGTTTGTGGGGGAGGGGAATGATAGGCTCTGACAGGATGGGGGGTATGGGGGGGGGGTTAGAAATGGAAAGATTGACTTCAATTCCCAAATTTTCCCAGCCAGCATACTGGGGCAGTTGAAGTCCACACATCTTAAAGTTGCCAAGGTTAAAGAAAGAACATATTATAAAGTGTGGAATAGGTTTTATACATGGTTGGAAAACAGAAATCGAATTAAGAAATAAGAATATAAAGTGAATTTTAATATTAACATACTGGATATAAATGTAACTAGTTTATTTATTATTTATTTATTAATTCAATTTATATGCCGCCCCTCTCCGAAGACTCAGGGTGGCTCACAATGCATTTAAAATCATTATAAAAAACATTTAAAAATTAAAAACATTAAAACTCATTCACTCTACTCATGGCTGGATCTCGCCGGATCGCAAGAGCGAGATCAACGGCCCCAGGCCTGCCGGAAAAGCCAGGTCTTCACCACTTTTCGGAAGGCCAATAGGGTGGGGATGGTCCTGACCTCAGGAGGTAACTGGTTCCAGAGAGCTGGGGCAGCCACAGAGAAGACCCTCCCCTGCGGGCCCGCCAGCCGGCATTGTTTAGCTGACGGGACCCGGAGGAGACCGACTCTGTGGGATCTTACTGGTCGTTGGGAGTTATGCGGTAGAAGGCGGTCTCGAAGATTGCCTTCTACCACTAATGATCATACTTCTAATGCTCCTGCTAACAAGAGCCTTGGTGGTACAGGGGTTTAAGGCACCCTGTTATTAAGCTTATTAAGACCAGCTGCCTGCAATTACTGCAGGGTTCGAATCTCGCCAAGGCTCAAGGTTGACTCAGCCTTCCATCCTTTCTAAGGTAGGTGAAATGAGGACCCAGTTGTGGGGGCAATAAGCTGACTTTGTATAAATATACAAAAGGATGAAGGCTATTGCTGAGCACATTGTAAGCCGCCCTGAGTCTTCGGAGAAGGGCGGCATATAAATTAAATTTAAAAAAACAAAAAAACAAAAAACAAAACAGTTAATTATGAATATTTAAAAATAAAGAGAAGGAGCAGGAGGATAAAAGCTAAGAGTAAAGACAAAAGTCGATGCAGAAAGTTGTAAAATTGTATATATCTGTTTAATGTCTGATGTGCATGTGTTTTTGTTTTTTGTTTTTGTCTCTTGACTTCTTTTGCTATTGTATGTTTGGCTTTAAAATGTAAAATACTCAATAAAAATTATTTTTTTAAAAAATAATAAAAATAAAGAAAGAACACGGTATTAAAGCTAATTTAAATCATGTGGGTGATTTGGACTGGGGATGGATTCATTGACATGTTCTTTGATCAGTTGATGGCCTCATTGACGTGCGGAAAGAATAGGTTACGTTCAAATTCCATGCTAGATATGGTAAAATGGAAAGCATAGCGTTGATGTGAAATAAATGTTTGCTAAGCCAGACCAAATGACAATGGAATTATGGCTCAGAGTGATGCGATCACAAGACCTGGAAAAAAAGCATACACCCTTGGGCACATGAATGGAAAGCTACTGGGGCCACCATCGGATCAGGCACTTAAAGAGATGATTGATGAGGCAGAAGATAACTCCAACGAGAGGTCATCCCTCCCAAATGCTTCATTTCAAGAAGCTTTTCCCTTTTTTTCTTTTCCCTTTTTAATTCAAATGATGAATTTTAAATTTGTCTTAAAAACATTAGGGTTGTTTAAATTGTCACGGGCCAAATTATTTAATCAGGTTTTATACTGTTTTTAAATTTTGTAATTTATGTGTTTTATCTGGCTGTTCACCGCCCTGAGTCCTGCGGGAGTAGGGCGGTATATAAATCTAATAAAATAAAATAAAAAAATAAATAAAATAGGAAAATAAATAAGCTCTTTTCTCATGCTGTTGACATTAAGATTAACATTCAAAATTTAAGCAGAAAACCCCTTCCAGAAATGAAGGGGTGAAATGAGCAAACTCTTGGTTCCTTATTTGTCTACTTGCTACCTACCAATGGTCTCAGAAGTTGAAGAACATCTAAAGAAAGAAAATTTTATGCAGTGCCAGCTTCATTCTATCTGCCCAGAATCAGCCACACTCAAAGGAATTTGCTCTTCCAGAGTTTTATCCATCATCCATTCCCTGAGGTCTTAAAGAGTCATAACTCAACAAAACATCCTTCTTGGAAGATCTGCCTTGTATGTAGACTTCAGACAGCACCTGCAGCTAAGGCCATCATTTTTATTGCTTATTTACATCTCGCCTTTTCTTTTTCCTTTTGCTCAAGGGATCATGCATGATTATATCATCTAGTCATCTTCACTATTCAGGTAAGAAAGACTGCCTAAGAGAGAATGAGTAATGCAGACTCACACCAGAGAAACTTCCTGAAAAAAAGGAGGATTTGAATTCCAGTCTTCGCGCAATCCTAAACGCTCCATGATAATTAAGATCAGAATTCAGGGGTGAAATGCTCCCGGTTCGGACCGGATCGCCTGATCCGGTAGCGATGGCAGCGGGTGGTTCGGAGAACCAGTAGCAAAAATCCCTGCCCACCACATGCCCAGCTGAGCCGCACGATCATCAGAGGCTTTTTTTTTTAATTTTCGGCCAAAGAGGTTGTAGAAAAAATGTTTTTAACAGAAAAAAAGCGTCTGATGATCAGGCAACTCAGCTGGGATCGTCAGAGGCTTTTAAAAGCATTTTTTCCCCAACCTCTTCGGCTGAAGAGGTTGTAGAAAAAATAGTTTTAAAAGTGTAAAAAAAAAAAAAAAAGTTGGCCACGCCCACCGTCACATTAACCCCCCACCACCAAGCCACGCCCACAGAACCGGTAGTAACAAATTTTACATTTCACCACTGTCAGAATTCCACTGAAAAGGAAGATGTCATGCCTTAAAAACCTAACACATGCCTCTTCGGATACTATACAGGTAGTCCTCCACTCACAACAGTTCATTTAGTGACCGTTTGAAGTTCCAAGAGTGCTGAAAAAAAGTGACTTTTCAATAAGTGTTTTTCACACTTTGGACTGTCGCAGCATCCCCGTAGTCATGTGATCAGGATTCAGACACTTGGCAACTGACTCGTATTTATGTCCCGGGATCAGTAACAGTAACAGAGCTGGAAGGGACCTTGGAGATCATCTAGTCCAACCCCCTGCTCACTCAGACGACCTATACTAGGGATTCGAACCGCCGAACTGCCGACATTTCTGATCGACAAGCTCAACGTCTTAGCCACTGAGCCACCTAGCCAGGCTAGTTGATCAAGGGATCAACTTTTGCGACTTATTCTGACGGCAAAGTTCGACGGGGAAGCCAGATTCACTTAATAACCCCGTGTTACTAACTTCACAACGGCAATGATTCACTTAACAACTGTGGCAGGAAAAGTCATAAAAGTGGGGCAAACTCACTTAACCAACGGTTTCACTTAGCAATATAAATTTTGGATTCAATTGTGGTGGGAACTCGAGGATCACCTGCACACAAATGTAGAATAAGAATATCGTGGAAAGGGCTTTAAGATAACCTTATGCAACCCTGATCAAGCAGACTGCAATTTTTATTATCCCTAGCTAGCAATAACCGG
>NC_142075.1:13620000-13625000 GCF_059756535.1 Pantherophis guttatus | reverse complement strand
CGTCTTCGGACAGCACTGGCCCTTCGGCTTTGAAACGGAGATGAGCACCGCCCCCTAGAGTCGGGAACGACTAGCACATATGTGCGAGGGGAACCTTTACCTTTTATAGGAATGTATTTTCCCAAGCACAATGACATTATGTTTACGAGACATTGTTGGCCAAGCCTTTTCTAACCTGATGTTTTCCAGGCATGTTTGATCTTCAACCCCATCAACCTCGCTTTGACCAATCCTCGATCTGAGCAATCCTTTGCTTTTGCTGAGGTTGGTCAGGCTGAGTGCCGATTTCACCACCCAACCCTCTGATGGCTCTACTTCTCTTTGACCTGTATGCTCATTAGCTGCTGATTTGGTAGCCTGACCTTTGGCCTGTTCTAGTATTTGTCACTTGCTTCTGGCTGCTGGCTCGCTCCCTCCTGACCTCCGACTTCGTTTCTATTAGGGCTTTGTGGGAGAAAACTATAGCTAAAGGCCGAAGCTCATGAATGACATGAAAAAATGTCTCGGGGGCAATCCCCAGCATGGCCAGTTCAAAGTGTTAGGTCAGTTACTTTGCAGGGAACAATCCCTCTCTATGGCTGAAATCGGGTGTTGTACAACTAAGAAGTTTAGACAACACTGGATAAATAGACCGGCATCAAACTTTGCACTAAGCCATGATTTCCTTCTTTATGTTTTATTCAGTGCACGTCACAAGTCCCTTGATTCATCTAACATGTTAAGCCAAAACATGTTAAGAGCCTTGGTAGTACAGCGGTCTAAGGCACCCTGTTATTAAGCTGGTTATTAAGACTAGCTGCCTGCAATTACTGCAGGTTCGAATCTCGCCAAGGCTCAAGGTTGACTCAGCCTTCCATCCTTTCTAAGGTAGGTAAATTGAGGACCCAGTTGTGGGGGCAATAAGCTGACTTTGTATAAATATACAAAAGGATGAAGGCTATTGCTGAGCACATTGTAAGCCGCCCTGAGTCTCCGGAGAAGGGCGGCATATAAATCAAATTAAAAAACAAAACAAAACAAAGTGAATCGCATTATAGTTTAACGCAATGACCGAAACAAACAAAACCCTAACCTGCTAAAATGTAAGTTTCCTATGTGCCGTAGCTACTACAGTAGTGGCCAAAATTGTGGAAACCTTTTGGGAAAAGTGTATTTTCTAAAACTAGCTAACAACACCACTTTTGTTTTTGGAGTAGTACCCTAAAATTATATATCAATGGAAAGAGAATTTAATCAAGAATGTAATGCAATCACTTTTAGGAAAGAGTTGCTTTGAGAATAGCAGTTACAGTATAAAGAGGAAAAGTGAAACACACAGAAAAAAACGAGATATACAAAAATGATCACCATGTCGGTTAATCCTTAGTTGGGTAACCTTTAGCATGAATTATGGCCTTACAATGTCTTCCCACGGAGTGAACCAAGTCTTTTAGCTCTGCAGCTGTTATAATGTGAAACCAAGATTGAAGGATTGCTTCTATTAACTGGGGTTTATTGCTGGGTCGCATCTGACTAACCAGTTTCTTTAGTCAGCTCCATAGATTTTCAGTTGGGTGAAGGTCTGGGCTATTCCCAGGCCATTCCAGCAGTGGAATAGGATTATCTCGAAACTCCAAAAAAAAAAGTGGTGTTATTAGCCATCAAACCTCAAAAATGGCCTAATTTTCTCCCCTTCTTTTAAATTTTTAAACTGAAATTTTAATTCGTTTTAAATTACTGGGAGTTTTAAATTGTCTCGGGCAAAAATTATTTAATTGGGTTTTAATCATGTTTTAACTTTTGTATTTATGTGTTTTATTTTGTACCTGTTCACCGCCCTGAGTCCTTCGGGAGTAGGGCGGTATACAAATTTAATAAAATGAAAAATGAAAATGAAAAAAAATACACTTTTCCCAAAAGGTTTCCACAATTTTGGCCACAACTGTAATCCTCAATAGACTGAACCATCCTTTCTCCATAATCTACATACGCTTAGTAACCTAGCAGCTCTTCCCTTCACTTTTGGTCATTGCCATCTTTTAAAGGGACAGACATCAAATTGCCATCAGGGCTTATGCGAGGAACCTTGACAAAATCCTGCTAATCACAGAAGCGCAAGAGGAAAACCAGGCTCGGAGAACCCAACCACTCAACTCTGGCCTCCTTATATTCTCCGCTATTTCAAGATCTGTTTTTCTGGTTTATTGAATGCTAAGGCAAGTCCATTAACATGTGGGGGTAAGGCATCCCATTAACTCAAAAACAAACCGACCACATAATGCCTTTGCTTCTTGTTAAAATCCAGCCCTTATATTAAAATGATTATTCCAAGCCACCAGTGAAACCAGTGGAGAATACTTTCTGCTCTGCCAGGAGAAATGGAGCTTATCTTTCTCTCCCATTAATGAAAGCCATGCCCTGGAAGTATAGATGATACCAGTGGTGAAATGTAAAATTTGTTACTATGGTTCTGTGGGCGTGGCTTGGTGCCGGGGGTGTGTGTAATGTGACTGGGTGGGCGTGGCCAACTTTTTTTTTAACTTTTAAAAGAATTTTTTCTTCAGCCAAAGAGGTTGTAAAAAAAAAAATGCTTTTAAAAGGCTCTGATGATCCCAGATGAGTTGCCTGATCATCAGAGGCTTTTTTTCTTTTAAAAGCAATTTTTCTACAACCTCTTTGGCCGAAGAGGTTGTAGAAAAAATACTTTTAAAAGGCTCTGACAGTCCCAGCTGAGCCCCACGATCATCAGAGGCTTTTTTTAAAAAAAAAAAAATTAAAAGCATTTTTTCTTCGACCAAAGAGGTTGTAAAAAAAAAGGCTTTTAAAAGGCTCTGACGATCCCAGCTGAGTCACACGATCATCAGAGGCTTTTTTTTTACTTTTAAAAGCATTTCTTTCAGCCGAAGAGGTTGTAGAAAAAATGCTTTTAAAAGTAAAAAACAAACAAACAAACAAACTCTGATGATTGCACAGCTCAGGTGGGCATGGAGGGGGGGGCAGGGACTTTTGCTACCGGTTCTCCGAACCACCCGCCGCCATCGCTACCGGATCAGGCGATCCGGTCCGAACCGGGAACATTTCACTCTTGGATGATACTATAAAGTCATTATTTATACCCCACCCTTACTAGCCCCACAAATGCAATGAAAAGCAGTTGCTCAAGATCATTCAGGAAAGCTTATTATGCCTTAAATGCACAACCTGCAGCCCTTGGGCCATATGCGGCATTGACCTAATTCGAAAAGCGACTGCAACCGATCAATTCAAACCTTTGGCAAGAGGGATGCATTCCCTTTCTTAGTAGCACATTGGGTGGGAAAAGGGCGCAGCAGAAGGGAAAGAGAGAGAACAGGGTAAAGGAGAGACAGGAAGAAGGAAGGAAGGAAGGAAGGAAGAGAAAACCAATGCAGGCATGTCTATTCATATAAGTGGCCGATTCAGGGTGAAAGATATAAATGTATGAATGCAGGCTCTGTTTCGACTCCTGGCTGCTTTCAAAGCTTTCCGAATGCTTGATGAGAAGGTCTGGAAGAGAGGATGGTAAGAGTATTCTGCTAGACACACCGCCATTTGCTTAACCTGGCTGCTGAACCAACCAAATTTTGAAGTTCACAAAATGCATAAACAAATGCACATTTCGGTCCTACAGCAAGTTTGTTAGCAGCAGCAGCTTGAACAGCCAAAATGAAAAAGGGTTAGCATTAACCAAGTTTAGCAAGCTGTACGAATCTGTTAGGGGTTTTTGTTTTGTTTTGCTTTGCTTTTTTTTTTTTTTTAAAGCTGGTTCAGTATTTTGTTGGAGTGCCATCATTTGGGATCAAAGATCTTGCCTAAATATGTGTTTATTTGTTTTTTTAAAAAAAGAATGTGTGCATTGACCCACTCTTCAATTTGTCTGAGCTGCAAAATATTGCACAGGGAGAGAAAAGACAAGAGTCTCCAGTCCGATCTGGTAGCGATGGCGGTGGGTGGTTCGGAGAACCGGTAGCAAAAAATCCCTGTGCCCACCCACCATGCCCAGCTGAGCCGCATGATCATCAGAGGCTTTTTTTTTTATTACTTTTAAAAGCATTTTTTCTACAACCTCTTCCGATGAAGAAATGCTTTTAAAAGTAAAAAAAAAAAGCCTCTGATGATCGTGCGGCTCAGCTGGGATCGTCAGAGGCTTTTCAAAGCATTTTTTTCTGCAACCTCTTGGCGGAAGAGGTGGTTTAAAAAAAATGCTTTGAAAAGTCTCTGACGATCCCAGCTGAGTTGCCTGATCGGCAGAGGCTTTTCAAAGCATTAGAAAAAATGCTTTGAAAAGTTAAAAAAAAGAAAAAAGTTGGCCACGCCCACCCAGTCACATTACCCCCCCCCCCCTACCAAGCCACACCTACAGAACTGGTAGTAACAAATTTTACATTTCACCCCTGGTCCAGTCCATGGGTTCTAGTCTCACCTATCACTAGTTCTCGTCCAGGGGTGGGTTCTACTTACCTTTACTACCAGTTCACATCGTGCCACGCGCACGCTCTTCTGTGCATGCGTAGAAGCTTCTGCGCATGTGCAGATCACCTATGATGAAGTCTGGGTCAATGGGCGGAGCCTCCCGCCGGTTTTACTACCGGTTCTTGTGAACCGGTCCGAACTGGGGGCAACCCATCACTGTTCTGGTCCCACCACCCTTTTTGCAAATTGTCCTATCGTCAGCCTTCTGGAGTATCTGCATTTCTCTCCATTCAAACACCAGATCTGTGTGACATGTTCAATAGCACAGTTCAAAATGAGTAGAGCCAAGGTGCAACTTGGAAGTTTTAACAGATGAAATGCATCCTTAATGTCTTCCAGGGAGGTATCCTAATTTGTCAATCCTTGTTCCATGTAGAATTGTGCCCCCCCCTCTCTCCCTCCCCCCACCAAGATAATCAACCAAGTTTCATATGAATCAGGCTTCAATCTTTACCCTTTGCCAAACTTGGCTTGACAAGTAAGGGATAGTCATGCGCCAATGCACCATGGACAGCGACAATTTGAAGATA